>NW_027592426.1:0-5000 GCF_964213995.1 Mustelus asterias
GGTCTCTCCCACCACCTGAGCAGCATCACGCCATTAAGAAAGAGGCGGTTGGATGATATAATGCAGCCTCTCTGCTGCCGTCTCCCCTTCTGATCAACACAATCGTGTCTGACCTACCTCCTCGTGCTAACTCTCCACGCGATTCCATCAGTGCCAAGACTCCAATAGACCCAACCCCAAAGACAGTGTGTGAGAGAGTGTGTGTGTGAGAGAGTGTGTGTGTGAGAGAGAGAGAGTGTGTGTGTGAGAGAGTGTGTGAGAGAGTGTGTGTGTGAGAGAGAGTGTGTGTGAGAGAGAGTGTGTGTGTGAGAGAGTGTGAGAGAGAGTGTGTGTGAGAGAGAGAGAGAGTGTGTGAGAGAGTGTGTGTGTGAGAGAGAGAGTGTGTGTGAGAGAGTGTGCGTGTGTGAGAGAGAGAGAGTGTGTGTGAGAGAGTGTGTGTGTGAGAGAGTGTGTGTGAGAGAGAGTGTGTGTGTGAGAGAGTGTGCGTGTGTGAGAGAGAGAGAGTGTGTGTGAGAGAGTGTGTGTGTGAGAGAGTGTGTGTGAGAGAGAGTGTGTGTGAGAGAGAGTGTGTGTGAGAGAGTGTGTGAGAGAGAGAGTGTGTGTGAGAGAGTGTGTGTGTGAGAGAGAGAGTGTGAGTGAGAGAGAGCGTGTGTGAGAGAGAGAGTGTGAGAGAGAGAGTGTGTGAGAGTGTGAGAGAGAGAGAGTGTGTGTGTGTGAGAGAGAGTGTGTGTGAGAGAAAGAGTGTGTGAAAGAGAGAGAGTGTGAGAGAGAGAGTGTGTGTGTGAGAGAGAGTGTGTGTGTGAGAGAGAGAGTGTGTGTGAGAGAGTGTGTGTGTGAGAGAGAGAGTGTGAGTGAGAGAGAGCGTGTGTGAGAGAGAGAGTGTGAGAGAGAGTGTGTGAGAGACAGAGAGTGTGTGAGAGAGAGAGTGTGTGTGAGAGAGAGAGAGTGTGTGAGAGAGAGTGTATGTGAGAGAGTGTGTGGGAGAGAGAGAGAGTGTGTGTGAGAGAATGTGTGAGAGAGAGTGTGTGAGAGAGAGAGAGTGTGTGAGAGAGAGTGTGAGAAAGAGTGTGTGTGTGAAAGAGAGAGTGTGAGAGAGAGAGTGTGTGAGAGAGTGTGTGAGAGAGTGTGTGAAAGAGAGAGTGTGTGAGAGAGAGAGTGTGTGTGTGAGAGAGTGTCTCTGTATGCCCTGTTTGAGAGCAGATTTCCACACCATCTGACGAAGGAGCAGGGCTCCGAAAGCTAATGGCATTTGCCACCAAATAAACCTGTTGGACTTTAACCTGGTGTTGTTAAAACTCTTACTGTTTTAGGCAGCAGCCTGTCATATTAGTTCTTGCCCAATTGTCCCAGATTGCTTTACAAATCACCATTTTAGAAGGCCCGTTTGGCCACAGTCCCCCCTTTGATCCTGAACGCGAAGCGTGATGGATCACAAACTCAGGACCAGAATCTGTCAGGAATTCCCCAGTCACTCAACAGTCAGGCAAGGCCCAGGCACTGGCATGCACAGTAATAACACATCCCTACAACATATTGACATTCCAGAAGCTACAGACAACAACACTCTACAAATACAAGCAACCACATATTCTAAACCCCATTATCACAATAAGCTAATTACCCACAAATACAGACAATCAGATATTCCAAACACCATTATTACAATCAGCTAATTTTAAACCAACATTCAAACAAACATTCGAATAAAGTTTTCGCAGATCTGAGGCACATTTTGGTAGTAGGATTTCTAACAGCTCATTACTACAAATCGCAAAATGGCAGGCTTCCTGGAAACATTGCTGTACTGAATTAGAGGGGACCATGGTTCAAGGACGGACCCTACGTTCTGCCTCCGGGTGATCCTCTTTTTCCACCGGCTGCATTGGACTGTGAGGATGATGAGGTCCACCAGGGTGAACAAGATCAGGTGTGACATTATGCGAACAAGTGGATGGATTTAGATGTTTGAGCCCAGTTCCAAAGATCACCCCACCAAGAGGTGACTTTAATTACTTTAATCCTCCTTTTCATCGCCTGGGTCTGCTGGACTGCTTTGGCGAAGGTTCTGTGGGCTGTAGCCAATTTTGTCCAAATCTGGTTCAACTCCTCCAGCAGGAGTTTTAGACTTGCGTCATATTTCTCATGGTGCTCCCCTAGAGTCTGTCGGAGCTTGTCAGAGGTGTTCAAATCTACCCTCTCCCTCTTATGGATGTCTATTAGTTGAATGAGGCCCACCCTGGCTGGTATGTCCGGTTTGATGCAGAGTGTAGTGTTAGTAATCTTACAATATGTCACGCCATACTGATATTGTTTCAGGGAGGTGGTGAGACAGTATCTCCCTGCTCCCTTGTAAGCCACCCGAGTTATGTCTGTGTCCAGGCTTCGACTGAGCAATTTAGGCTAGTATTTGTTCTGAAGCCACACAGTGCACGCTCATTTAAGTAAACTGGGTACAGGCATGCGATTATTTTGTCAGTTTGTTGACATCTGTCCAGAGTAGTGCCTATGAGCTTCCCTTCTTTCCCCACTGCGTGCGGTAAAGTGCCGTCGTGTCCTACCCAGATATCCTCATGGATAGTCCCTACATTCTCCACTTCAAAGACCCTCAGTCCGACCTGGTCGTCAGTGATTATGAGGAGCCCTAATATCATTCCCAGGGCTTTCCCTAGAGTCCCTTTGCAGTCATTGAACCAGACTTTGGTCAACTGTCCCATCTGGCAGCCAGATAACTCGGGGTGTTTCTTACCCGTAAATAGGTGTTCCATCTGTTCGTCACTAATCCAAGGCAGAACCTGTCCACTGCGTACCTGCTCTAGGTTTTCCCTTCGCTGTTCTATCATCCACTGTCCGTATGCACTGCATAAAGTCCGGTTCTGTTGTCGGTCATCATCCTCTAATTTTTCCCTGATAATTTGATTGATTGTCTCGGCGTGTCCTTCTAACACAGCTACCATGTGGCTGCTGGCTGCGTTCCCGGTCAGTTCCCCTTCAGCATCTTGCTGATTGTCCTCATTGATAGAACTCAGTGTCTGTTTAACTTGTTGGGTCAGAATCCTAAGTTCATTGTCCAGGTCGGCTAAATCAAGGGTGTTGATGGTTGCTCCCCCTGCCCCGTATGCTGTGGCCATTGACTAACTCCCTCCTGGATCTTTCCTGTCTTTCCATCCATTCCTACCTTCCGTCCTAACAGTCTGTGAGTTAAGTGGAGGTATAGTCTCTTAAATTGGGGAGAGCACCACTCTGGCAGTTGGGTCCCAGCTATATTCACCACCACAGGTACCAATTCGTGGTGGATGTTGTCACACAGGGTTTTCCCTGTGTGTTTTAGTCTCAATCCATTCTGCGGTCCGGGGGTAGCTTCAGGACAAATCGAGTGGGACGGGTCTGGGGTTGGCTTCGGCCCAGTTCTTATTTCATACAATGCAAAGTTCCCCTCAATGAGCATCCCGGGGCACCGTTACCCGAGCTCTAATCCCTTTTCTGGGCCGTTGGTCAGACATCCAATTTCAGGGCACCCATTATTTGAAAATCCCCACCAATCCCCTGCTGTGGTGACACTCAAGTAACATTCAGTTGAACTGCCATTTGGGTTTTTTGTATATCAGCCGCTGGTTGTTACACCCAAACATTATACTCTTCTCGGGGTGCACCCATAACACACCCTCCTCACATTCCCCTGCGTCAGGTGGGGCAAACCATAAATAACCTGGATACCACAAGTTCATCTTGCTTGGAGTGTCCTGTGCGCTTGTCCCAATGATGAGTCCGATGAGGTAGATCGTAGATTGCATCTGTGTCATCGTCCGTCACTGTCCTGAGGAGATCAATGTCATTTCTGCTGTTATCACATCTAATATTTGATGTATATATATATTTAAAGTTTCCACGCTCCCCCTCTTTGTTTTTTGAACACTTATTTGAGAGTGGTGTGGTCAGGTGGACCCGGGTATCTCAAGCGTCACTTGCATATCGTAATTTTTAAAATTCTAATTGTGGAGCACTACGGAGCAATGTTTTGTTCAGATCGATGAGTAGACGAGTTGTGGGGTTGTCGGAAAACAGCTTATTTAACTGGCCAACAAGATCAAGCCGGTTTTAGCCTAGCAGCAGTCACCATTAACTATCGGGATTCGAACAGCACAGGAGTCGGTCTGTAAGGACCTGAAGAGGTGTCCGTTCTATAAGTGTGTTGGAGTTTGAAAGCGGGCTGCCTGTAAAATTTAGCACAAGTGCCTCTCAGAGTTGAAAATGTGTCCCTTTAACATTAGGGGTAAAGAGATGGCCCTTCTACCATTAGAACACTGGAGACAAAATTCTCAGTGTCACTCGGAACGCAGAGTAGCTGCGTATTGTACCAGACTTTTGCACTGTAAAAGTTTTGTTTATTTCATTTCCTGTTGAAAATGTAGCTCAGTTGCCTTGAAGATTTTAAAATTTAGCACAGCTGCCTCAATGACGTTAAAATGTAGCATAGCTACCTCAATGATTCTAAGATTTAGCATAGCTGCCCCAAAGATTTGTACAGTTGGCTTAATGTCGTCTTAACTAGAGAAAAGTGGCGAAAGAGCTGGCGTCGGATGATATAAGTAACCTGGTTAATCGTACTAGCCGTATACAACAGCTTGTTAGCGGGGGCTTCCATCGGAGATTCTTGTACCTTGCATTGGTCTGTACTGTAGGCTGAATGTCATCATCTGGAGCACCTTAGATTCCATCATTCAGCGTTTCCGTTAACCAATTGCCCAGCAGAGACTCATCTTCTGAATCATTTGTCTCACGGGGCTCCATCGTCATCTCCTCGCCTGGTTTCCACACCCGTGTCTGTTCGTTGGACTGCAGTGTAGGGGTCTGCGTTTGAATCAGGGTTCAGGGGTCCTTCATCCTCGTGTCCCAGTCTAATTAGTCTACATATCTGGTCCCTTATCCATGTGGGGGATGCAGCATCGGGTGTCCCCCTCAAAATAACCCGGTGTTGTTTAGTCAGGACCTCACTGTTGGGT
>NW_027592426.1:10000-45000 GCF_964213995.1 Mustelus asterias
GAATAGCAGCCCCTGTGTATATTATAGAGAATAGCAGCCCCTGTGTATATTATAGAGAATAGCAGCTCCTGTGTATATTATAGAGAATAGCAGTCCCTGTGTATATTATAGAGAATAGCAGTCCCTGTGTATATTATAGAGAATAGCAGCCCCCGTGTATATTATAGAGAATAGCAGCCCCTGTGTATATTATAGAGAATAGCAGTCCCTGTGTATATTATAGAGAATAGCAGCCTCTGTGTATATTATAGAGAATAGCAGCCCCTGTGTATATTATAGAGAATAGCAGCCCCTGTGTATATTATAGAGAATAGCAGTCCCTGTGTATATTATAGAGAATAGCAGTCCCTGTGTATATTATAGAGAATAGCAGCCCCTGTGTATATTATAGAGAATAGCAGTCCCTGTGTATATTATAGAGAATAGCAGCTCCTGCGTATATTATAGAGAATAGCAGCCGCTGTGTATATTATAGAGAATAGCAGTCCCTGTGTATATTATAGAGAATAGCAGTCCCTGTGTATATTATAGAGAATAGCAGTCCCTGTGTATATTATAGAGAATAGCAGCCCCTGTGTATATTATAGAGAATAGCAGCCCCTGTGTATATTATAGAGAATAGCAGTCGCTGTGTATATTATAGAGAATAGCAGTCCCTGTGTATATTATAGAGAATAGCAGTCCCTGTGTATATTATAGAGAATTGCAGTCACTGTGTATATTATAGAGAATAGCAGTCACTGTGTATATTATAGAGAATAGCAGCCCCTGTGTATATTATAGAGAATAGCAGCCCCTGTGTATATTATAGAGAATAGCAGCCCCTGTGTATATTATAGAGAATAGCAGCCCCTGTGTATATTATAGAGAATAGCAGCCCCTGTGTATATTATAGAGAATAGCAGCCCCTGTGTATATTATAGAGAATAGCAGCCCCTGTGTATATTATAGAGAATAGCAGTCACTGTGTATATTATAGAGAATAGCAGTCACTGTGTATATTATAGAGAATAGCAGTCCCTGTGTATATTATAGAGAATAGCAGTCACTGTGTATATTATAGAGAATAGCAGCCTCTGTGTATATTATAGAGAATAACAGCCCCTGTGTATATTATAGAGAATAGCAGTCCCTGTGTATATTATAGAGAATAGCAGTCCCTGTGTATATTATAGATAATAGCAGCCGCTGTGTATATTATAGAGAATAGCAGCCCCTGTGTATATTGTAGAGAATAGCTGGGTGTTTTTCCGGTTGGAGGAAGGTAACTAGTGGCGTGCCGCAGGGATCGGTACTCGGGCCGCAACTGTTTACCATTTATATAGATGATCTGGAGGAGGGGACGGAGTGTAGGGTAACGAAGTTTGCAGACGACACAAAGATAAGTGGAAAAGTGAATCGTGTGGAGGACGGAGAAGATCTGCAGAGAGATTTGGACAGGCTGAGTGAGTGGGCGAGGATATGGCAAATGGAGTATAACGTTGATAAATGCGAGGTTATACACTTTGGAGGAAATAATAACAAATGGGATTACTATCTCAATGGAAACAAATTAAAACATGCTACCGTGCAAAGGGACCTGGGGGTCCTTGTGCATGAGACGCAAAAGCCCAGTCTGCAGGTACAACAGGTGATCAAGAAGGCAAATGGGATGTTGGCCTATATTGCGAGGGGGATAGAATATAAAAGCAGGGATGTCTTGATGCACCTGTACAGGGCATTGGTGAGGCCGCAGCTGGAATACTGTGTGCAGTATTGGTCCCCTTCTATGAGGAAGGATATATTGGCATTGGAGGGAGTGCAGAGAAGGTTCACCAGGTTGATACCGGAGATGAGGGGTTTGGATTATGAGGAGAGGCTGAGGAGATTGGGTTTGTACTCGTTGGAGTTTAGAAGGATGAGGGGGGATCTTATGGAGACTTATAAGATAATGCGGGGGCTGGATAGGGTGGAGGCGGAGAGATTCTTTCCACTTAGTAAGGAAGTTAAAACTAGAGGACACAGCCTCAAAATAAAGGGGGGTCGGTTTAAGACAGAGTTGAGGAGGAACTTCTTCTCCCAGAGGGTGGTGAATCTCTGGAATTCTCTGCCCACTGAGGTGGTGGAGGCTACCTCGCTGAATATGTTTAAAGCGCGGATGGATGGATTCCTGATCGGTAAGGGAATTAAGGGTTATGGGGATCAGGCGGGTAAGTGGTACTGATCCACGTCAGATCAGCCATGATCTTATTGAATGGCGGGGCAGGCTCGAGGGGCTAGATGGCCTACTCCTGCTCCTATTTCTTATGTTCTTATGTTCTTATGTTATAGATAATAGCAGCCTCTGTGTATATTGTAGAGAATAGCAGTCCCTGTGTATATTATAGAGAATAGCAGTCCCTGTGTATATTATAGAGAATAGCAGCCCCTGTGTATATTATAGAGAATAGCAGCCTCTGTGTATATTATAGAGAATAGCAGTCACTGTGTATATTATAGAGAATAGCAGCCCCTGTGTATATTATAGAGAATAGCAGCCCCTGTGTATATTATAGAGAATAGCAGTCCCTGTGTATATTACAGAGAATAGCAGCCCCTGTGTATATTATAGAGAATAGCAGCCCCTGTGTATATTATAGAGAATAACAGTCACTGTGTATATTATAGAGAATAGCAGCCCCTGTGTATATTATAGAGAATAGCAGCCCCTGTGTATATTATAGAGAATAGCAGCCCCTGTGTATATTATAGAGAATAGCAGTCCCTGTGTATATTATAGAGAATAGCAGCCCCTGTGTATATTATAGAGAATAGCAGCCCCTGTGTATATTATAGAGAATAGCAGCCCCTGTGTATATTCTGGAGAATAGCAGCCCCTGTGTATATTATAGAGAATAGCAGCCCCTGTGTATATTATAGAGAATAGCAGTCCCTGTGTATATTATAGAGAGTAGCAGTCCCTGTGTATATTATAGAGAATAGCAGCCCCTGTGTATACTATAGAGAATAGCAGCCCCTGTGTATATTACAGAGAATAGCAGCCCCTGTGTATATTATAGAGAATAGCAGTCCCTGTGTATATTATAGAGAATAGCAGTCCCTGTGTATATTATAGAGAATAGCAGCCCCTGTGTATATTATAGAGAATAGCAGTCACTGTGTATATTATAGAGAATAGCAGTCACTGTGTATATTATAGAGAATAGCAGTCACTGTGTATATTATAGAGAATAGCAGTCCCTGTGTATATTATAGAGAATAGCAGCCCCTGTGTATATTATAGAGAATTGCAGCCCCTGTGTATATTATAGAGAATAGCAGTCCCTGTGTATATTATAGAGAATAGCAGCCCCTGTGTATATTATAGAGAATAGCAGCCCCTGTGTATATTATAGAGAATAGCAGCCCCTGTGTATATTATAGAGAATAGCAGCCCCTGTGTATATTATAGAGAATAGCAGTCCCTGTGTATATTATAGAGAATAGCAGCCCCTGTGTATATTACAGAGAATAGCAGCCCCTGTGTATATTATAGAGAATAGCAGCCCCTGTGTATATTATAGAGAATAACAGTCACTGTGTATATTATAGAGAATAGCAGCCCCTGTGTATATTGTAGAGAATAGCAGCCTCTGTGTATATTATAGAGAATAGCAGCCCCTGTGTATATTATAGAGAATAGCAGCCTCTGTGTAAATTATAGAGAATAGCAGTCACTGTGTATATTATAGAGAATAGCAGCCCCTGTGTATATTATACAGAATAGCAGCCCCTGTGTATATTATAGAGAATAGCAGTCCCTGTGTATATTATAGAGAATAGCAGCCCCTGTGTATATTATAGAGAATAGCAGTCCCTGTGTATATTATAGAGAATTGCAGTCACTGTGTATATTATAGAGAGTAGCAGTCCCTGTGTATATTATAGAGAATAGCAGTCCCTGTGTATATTATAGAGAATAGCAGTCCCTGTGTATATTATAGAGAATAGCAGTCCCTGTGTATATTATAGAGAATAGCAGTCACTGTGTATATTATAGAGAATAGCAGTCCCTGTGTATATTAGAGAGAATAGCAGCCCCTGTGTATATTATAGAGAATTGCAGCCCCTGTGTATATTATAGAGAATAGCAGTCCCTGTGTATATTGTAGAGAATAGCAGCCCCTGTGTATATTACAGAGAATAGCAGTCCCTGTGTATATTATAGAGAATTGCAGTCCCTGTGTATATTATAGAGAATAGCAGTCCCTGTGTATATTATAGCGAATAGCAGTCCCTGTGTATATTGTAGTGAATAGCAGCCCCTGTGTATATTACAGAGAATAGCAGCCCCTGTGTATATTATAGAGAATTGCAGTCCCTGTGTATATTATAGAGAATAGCAGCCCCTGTGTATATTATAGAGAATAGCAGTCCCTGTGTATATTATAGAGAATAGCAGCCCCTGTGTATATTATAGAGAATAGCAGCCCCTGTGTATATTATAGAGAATAGCAGCCCCTGTGTATATTATAGAGAATAGCAGCCCCTGTGTATATTATAGAGAATAACAGTCACTGTGTATATTATAGAGAATAGCAGCCCCTGTGTATATTGTAGAGAATAGCAGCCTCTGTGTATATTATAGAGAATAGCAGCCCCTGTGTATATTATAGAGAATAGCAGCCCCTGTGTATATTATAGAGAATAGCAGTCCCTGTGAATATTATAGAGAGTAGCAGCCCCTGTGTATATTATAGAGAATAGCAGTCCCTGTGTATATTATAGAGAATTGCAGTCACTGTGTATATTATAGAGAATAGCAGTCCCTGTGTATATTATAGAGAATAGCAGTCACTGTGTATATTATAGAGAATTGCAGTCACTGTGTATATTATAGAGAATAGCAGCCCCTGTGTATATTATAGAGAATAACAGTCACTGTGTATATTATAGAGAATAGCAGCCCCTGTGTATATTGTAGAGAATAGCAGCCTCTGTGTATATTATAGAGAATAGCAGCCCCTGTGTATATTATAGAGAATAGCAGCCCCTGTGTATATTATAGAGAATAGCAGTCCCTGTGTATATTATAGAGAATAGCAGCCCCTGTGTATATTATAGAGAATAGCAGTCCCTGTGTATATTATAGAGAATTGCAGTCACTGTGTATATTATAGAGAGTAGCAGTCCCTGTGTATATTATAGAGAGTAGCAGTCCCTGTGTATATTATAGAGAATAGCAGTCCCTGTGTATATTATAGAGAATAGCAGCCCCTGTGTATATTATAGAGAATAGCAGCCCCTGTGTATATTATAGAGAATAGCAGCCCCTGTGTATATTATAGAGAATAGCAGTCACTGTGTATATTATAGAGAATAGCAGTCCCTGTGTATATTATAGAGAATAGCAGTCCCTGTGTATATTATAGAGAATAGCAGTCCCTGTGTATATTATAGAGAGTAGCAGTCCCTGTGTATATTACAGAGAATAGCAGTCCCTGTGTATATTATAGAGAATAGCAGCCCCTGTGTATATTATAGAGAATAGCAGCCCCTGTGTATATTATAGAGAATAGCAGCCCCTGTGTATATTATAGAGAATAGCAGCCCCTGTGTATATTATAGAGAATAGCAGTCCCTGTGTATATTATAGAGAATAGCAGTCCCTGTGTATATTATAGAGAATAGCAGCCCCAGTGTATATTATAGAGAATAGCAGCCCCTGTGTATATTATAGAGAATAGCAGCCCCTGTGTATATTATAGAGAATAGCAGTCCCTGTGTATATTATAGAGAATAGCAGCACCTGTGTATATTATAGAGAATAGCAGCCCCTGTGTATATCATAGAGAATAGCAAACCCTGTGTATATTATAGAGAATAGCAGTCCCTGTGTATATTATAGAGAATAGCTGTCGCTGTGTATATTATAGAGAATAGCAGCCCCTGTGTATATTATAGAGAATAGCAGTCCCTGTGTATATTATAGAGAATAGCAGCCCCTGTGTATATTATAGAGAATAGCAGCCCCTGTGTATATTATAGAGAATAGCAGTCCCTGTGTATATTATAGAGAATAGCAGCCCCTGTGTATATTATAGAGAATAGCAGCCCCTGTGTATATTATAGAGAATAGCAGCCCCTGTGTATATTATAGAGAATAGCAGTCCCTGTGTATATTATAGAGAATAGCAGCCCCTGTGTATATTATAGAGAATAGCAGCCCCTGTGTATATTATAGAGAATAGCAGTCACTGTGTATATTATAGAGAATAGCAGCCCCTGTGTATATTGTAGAGAGTAGAGCCCGTGTATATTAATTTAAAAGCTTCATGGTCACCTGACATGCTGCTGATTTTTGATTGCTCGGTCAGTTGTGGATGTTCGTCGATTTTGGACGTCACTATTCCATAAAACAGTTACATTCCCAAAACGATTGCGAGGATCCCTGTGTTCAGGCAGGTAAAGCACTGGGTTAGACCCCGAGTGAATCTCCCTCTCCACAGTCCCTCGCAAACACTCCCAACGACAGGTACAGCACAGGGTTAGATACAGAGTAAAGCTCCCTCTACACTGTCCCCCATCAAACACTCCCAGGACAGGGACAGCACGGGGTTAGATACAGAGTAAAGCTCCCTCTACACTGTCCCCATCAAACATTCCCAGGACAGGTACAGCACGGGGTTAGATACAGAGTAAAGCTCCCTCTCCACTGTCCCCCATCAAACACTCCCAGGACAGGGACAGCACGGAGTTAGATACAGAGTAAAGCTCCCTCTACACTGTCCCCATCAAACATTCCCAGGACAGGTACAGCACGGGTTTCGATACAGAGTAAAGCTCCCTCTACACTGTACCCATGAAACACTCCAAACGACAAGTACAGCACAGGGTTAGATACAGAGTAAAGCTCCCTCTACACTTTACCCATCAAACACTCCAAACGACAGGTACAGCACAGGGTTAGATTCAGAGTAAAGCTCCCTCTACACTGTCCCCATCAAACACTCCAAACGACAGGTACAGCACAGGGTTAGATACAGAGTAAAGCTCCCTCTACACTGTCCCCATCAAACACTCCCAACGACAGGTACAGCACGCGGTTCAATATGGAGTAAAGCTCCCTCTGCACTGTCCCTCGCAAACACTCCCAACGACAGGTACAGCACGCGGTTCAGTATGGAGTAAAGCTCCCTCGACACTGTCCCCATCAAACACTCCCAGGACAGGTACAGCACGGGGTTAGAAACAGAGTAAAGCTCCTCTACACTGTCCCCATCAAACACTCCCAGGACAGGTACAGCACGGGGTTAGATACAGAGTAAAGCTCCCTCTACACTGTCCCCATCAAACACTCCCAGGACAGGTACAGCACGGGGTTAGATACAGAGTAAAGTTCCCTCTACACTGTCCCCATCAAACACTCCCAGGACAGGTACAGCACGGGGTTAGATACAGAGTAAAGCTCCATCTACACTGTCCCCCCATCAAACACTCCCAGGACAGGTACAGCACGGGGTTAGATACAGAGTAAAGCTCCATCTACACTGTCCCCATCAAACACTCCCAGGACAGGTACAGCACGGGGTTAGATACAGAGTTAAGCTCCATCTACACTGTCCCCCCATCAAACACTCCCAGGACAGGTACAGCACGGGGTTAGAAAAAGAGTAAAGCTCCTCTACACTGTCCCCATCAAACACTCCCAGGACAGGTACAGCACGGGGTTAGATACAGAGTAAAGCTCCCTCTACACTGTCCCCATCAAACACTCCCAGGACAGGTACAGCACGGGGTTAGACACAGAGTAAAGCTCCCTCTACACTGTCCCCATCAAACACTCCCAGGACAGGTACAGCACGGGGTTAGGTTAGTGAGACGTACCTTACGACACGAACGATCATTACAAGCACAGCTGATATGAATCCCAAAATAATCAGGAAAAAAGCATAATTCTTGACCATAAGTGGGACTGACAGTGAAAGAAAAACAAATTTGTATTATCAAATATATTCCTCCACTCACTGAGAGACATCAACCCCCCTGTAAATATTAACACACACCCGGAGACCCCCCTGTAAATATTAACACACTCCCGGAGACCCCCCCGCTGTAAATATTAACACACTCCCGGAGACCCCCCCCGTAAATATGAGCACACTCCCGGAGACCCCCCCTGTAAATATTAACACACTCCCGGAGACCCCCCCCTGTAAATATTAACACTCTCCCGGAGACCCCCCACCTGTAAATATTAACACTCTCCCGGAGACCCCCCCTGTAAATATTATCACACTCCCGGAGACCCCCCTGTAAATATTAACACACTCCCGGAGACCCCCCTGTAAATATTAACACACTCCCGGAGACCCCCCTGTAAATATTAACACACTCCCGGAGACCCCCCTGTAAATATTAACACACTCCCGGAGACCCCCCCCCCCGTAAATATAAACCCACTCCCGGAGACCCCCCCTGTAAATATTAACACACTCCCGGAGACCCCCCCTGTAAATATTAACACACTCCCGGAGACCCCCCTGTAAATATTAACACACTCCCGGAGACCCCCCTGTAAATATTAACACACTCCCGGAGACCCCCCCCCCCCCTGTAAATATAAACCCACTCCCGGAGACCCCCCCTGTAAATATTAACACACTCCCGGAGACCCCCCTGTAAATATTAACCCACTCCCGGAGACCCCCCCCCTGTAAATATTAACACACTCCCGGAAACCCCCCCCCTGTAAATATTAACACACTCCCGGAGACCCCCCCACTGTAAATATTAACACACTCCTGGAGACCCCTCCCTGTAAATATTAACACACTCCCGGAGACCCCCCCCTGTAAATATTAACACACTCCCGGAGACCCGCCCTGTAAATATTAACACACTCCCGGAGACCCCCCCCTGTAAATATTAACACACTCCCGGAGACCCCTCCCCTGTAAATATTAACACACTCCCGGAGACCCCCCCCTGTAAATATTAACACACTCCCGGAGACCCCCCTGTAAATATTAACACACTCCCGGAGACCCCTCCCCTGTAAATATTAACACACTCCCGGAGACCCCCCCCTGTAAATATTAACACACTCCCGGAGACCCCCCCCTGTAAATATTAACACACTCCCAGAGACCCCCCCCCTGTAAATATTAACACACTCCCGGAGACCCCCCTGTAAATATTAACACACTCCCAGAGACCCCACCCTGTAAATATTAACACACTCCCGGAGACCCCCCTGTAAATATTAACACACTCCCAGAGACCCCACCCTGTAAATATTAACACACTCCCGGAGACCCCCCCCCTGTAAATATTAACACACTCCCGGAGACACCCCTGTAAATATTAACACACTCCCGGAGACCCCCCTGTAAATATTAACACTCTCCCGGAGACCCCCCCTGTAAATATTAACACTCTCCCGGAGACCCCCCCCTGTAAATATTAACGCACTCCCAGAGACCCCCCCCTGTAAATATTAACACACTCCCGGAGACCCTCCCTGTAAATATTAACACACTCCCGGAGACCCCCCTGTAAATATTAACACACTCCCGGAGACCCCCCTGTAAATATTAACACACTCCCGGAGACGCCCCTGTAAATATTAACACACTCCCGGAGACCCCCCCCTGTAAATATTAACACACTCCCGGAGACCCCCCCTGTAAATATTAACACACTCCCGGAGACCCCCCTGTAAATATTAACACACTCCCGGAGACCCCCCCCCTGTAAATATTAACACACTCCCGGAGCCCCCCCCTGTAAATATTAACACACTCCCGGAGACCCCCCCCCTGTAAATATTAACACACTCCCGGAGACCCCCCCCTGTAAATATTAACACACTCCCGGAGACCCCCCCTGTAAATATTAACACACTCCCGGAGACCCCCCTGTAAATATTAACACACTCCCGGAGACCCCCCCCCTGTAAATATTAACACACTCCCGGAGCCCCCCCCTGTAAATATTAACACACTCCCGGAGACCCCCCCCCTGTAAATATTAACACACTCCCGGAGACCCCCCCCTGTAAATATTAACACACTCCCGGAGACCCCCCCCCTGTAAATATTAACACACTCCCGGAGACCCCCCCTGTAAATATTAACACACTCCCAGAGACCCCCCTGTAAATATTAACACACTCCCGGAGACCCCCCCTATAAATATTAACACACTCCCGGAGACCCCCCCTGTAAATATTAACACACTCCCCGAGACCCCCCTGTAAATATTAACACACTCCCGGAGACCCCCCCTGTAAATATTAACACACTCCCGGAGACCCCCACTGTAAATATTAACACACTCCCGGAGACGCCCCTGTAAATATTAACACACTCCCGGAGACCCCCCTGTAAATATTAACACACTCCCGGAGACCCCCCTGTAAATATTAACACACTCCCGGAGACCCTCCCTGTAAATATTAACACACTCCCGGAGACCCCCCTGTAAATGTTAACACACTCCCGGAGACCCCCCCCCTGTAAATATTAACACACTCCCGGAGACCCCCCTGTAAATATTAACACACTCCCGGAGACCCCCCTGTAAATATTAACACACTCCCGGAGACCCCCCTGTAAATATTAACACACTCCCGGAGACCCTCCCTGTAAATATTAACACACTCCCGGAGACCCTCCCTGTAAATATTAACACACTCCCGGAGACCCCCCCCCCTGTAAATATTAACACACTCCCGGAGACCCCCCTGTAAATATTAACACACTCCCGGAGACCCCCCCCTGTAAATATTAACACACTCCCGGAGACCCCCCTGTAAATATTAACACACTCCCGGAGACCCCCCCTGTAAATATTAACACACTCCCGGAGACCCCCCCCTGTAAATATAAACACACTCCCGGAGACCCCCCCTGTAAATATTAACACACTCCCGGAGACCCCCCCTGTAAATATTAACACACTCCCGGAGACCCCCCTGTAAATATTAACACACTCCCGGAGACCCCCCTGTAAATATTAACACACTCCCGGAGACCCCCCTGTAAATACTAACACACTCCCGGAGACCCCCCTGTAAATATTAACACACTCCCGGAGACTCCCCCTGTAAATATTAACACACTCCCGGAGACCCTCCCTGTAAATATTAACACACTCCCGGAGACCCCCCTGTAAATGTTAACACACTCCCGGAGACCCCCCCCCTGTAAATATTAACACACTCCCGGAGACCCCCCCTGTAAATGTTAACACACTCCCGGAGACCCCCCTGTAAATATTAACACACTCCCGGAGACCCCCCTGTAAATATTAACACACTCCCGGAGACCCCCCCTGTAAATATTAACACACTCCCGGAGACCCCCCCCCTGTAAATATTAACACACTCCCGGAGACCCCCCCTGTAAATATTAACACACTCCCAGAGACCCCCCTGTAAATATTAACACACTCCTGGAGACCCCCCTGTAAATATTAACACACTCCCGGAGACCCCCCCTGTAAATATTAACACACTCCCGGAGACCCCCCTGTAAATATTAAAACACTCCCGGAGACCCCCCCCCCTGTAAATATTAACCCACTCCCGGAGACCCCCCCCCTGTAATTATTAACACACTCCCGGAGACCCCCCCTGTAAATATTAACACACTCCCGGAGACCCCCCCCCTGTAAATATTAACACACTCCCGGAGACCCCCCTGTAAATATTAACCCACTCCCGGAGACCCCCCCTGTAAATATTAACACACTCCCGGAGACCCCCCCCCCTGTAAATATTAACACACTCCCGGAGACCGCCCCCCTGTAAATATTAACACACTCCCGGAGACCCCCCCCTGTAAATATTAACACACTCCCGGAGACCCCCCCTGTAAATATTAACACACTCCCGGAGACCCTCCCTCTAAATATTAACACACTCCCGGAGACCCCCCCTGTAAATATTAACACACTCCCGGAGACCCCCCCCTGTAAATATTAACACACTCCCGGAGACCCCCCCCTGTAAATATTAACACACTCCCGGAGACCCCCCCCTGTAAATATTAACACACTCCCGGAGACCCCCCCTCTGTAAATATTAACACACTCCCGGAGACCCCCCTGTAAATATTAACACACTCCCGGAGACCCCCCCTGTAAATATTAACACACTCCCGGAGACCCCTGTAAATATTAACACACTCCCGGAGACCCCCCCTGTAAATATTAACACACTCCCGGAGACCCCCCCCTGTAAATATTAACACACTCCCGGAGACCCTCCCTCTAAATATTAACACACTCCCGGAGACCCCCCCTGTAAATATTAACACACTCCCGGAGACCCCCCCTGTAAATATTAACACACTCCCGGAGACCCCCCCCTGTAAATATTAACACACTCCCGGAGACCCCCCCCTGTAAATATTAACACACTCCCGGAGACCCCCCCCTGTAAATATTAACACACTCCCGGAGACTCCCCCCCTGTAAATATTAACACACTCCCGGAGACCCCCCCCCTGTAAATATTAACACACTCCCGGAGACCCCCCCCTGTAAATATTAACACACTCCCGGAGACCCCCCTGTAAATATTAACACACTTCCGGAGACCCCCCCTGTAAATATTAACACACTCCCGGAGACCCCCCCCCTGTAAATATTAACACACTCCCGGAGACCCCCCTGTAAATATTAACACACTTCCGGAGACCCCCCCTGTAAATATTAACACACTCCCGGAGACCCCCCCCCTGTAAATATTAACACACTCCCGGAGACCCCCCCCTGTAAATATTAACACACTCCCGGAGACCCCCCCCCTGTAAATATTAACACACTCCCGGAGACCCCCCTGTAAATATTAACACACTCCCGGAGACCCCCCCCCTGTAAATATTAACACACTCCCGGAGACCCCCCCCCTGTAAATATTAACACACTCCCGGAGACCCCCCCCCTGTAAATATTAAAACACTCCCGGAGACCCCCCCCCCTGTAAATATTAACACACTCCCAGAGACCCCCCCCTGTAAATATTAACACACTCCCGGAGACCCCCCCCTGTAAATATTAACACACTCCCGGAGACCCCCCTGTAAATATTAACACACTCCCGGAGACCCCCCCCTGTAAATATTAACACACTCCCGGAGACCCCCCCCTGTAAATATTAACACACTCCCGGAGACCCCCCCCCCCTGTAAATATTAACACACTCCCGGAGACCCCCCCCTGTAAATATTAACACACTCCCGGAGACCCCCCCTGTAAATATTAACACACTCCCGGAGACCCCCCCCGCTGTAAATATTAACACACTCCCGGAGACTCCCCCCTGTAAATATTAACACACTCCCGGAGACCCCCCCCTGTAAATATTAACACACTCCCGGAGACTCCCCCCCCTGTAAATATTAACACACTCCCGGAGACCCCCCTGTAAATATTAACACACTCCCGGAGACCCCCCCCTGTAAATATTAACACACTCCCGGAGACCCCCCCTGTAAATATTAACACACTCCCGGAGACCCCCCCCCTGTAAATATTAACACACTCCCGGAGACCCCCCCTGTAAATATTAACACACTCCCGGAGACCCCCCCCCCTGTAAATATTATCACACTCCCGGAGACCCCCCCCCCCCTGTAAATATTAACACACTCCCGGAGACCCCCCCTGTAAATATTAACACACTCCCGGAGACCCCCCTGTAAATATTAACACACTCCCGGAGACCCCCCTGTAAATATTAACACACTCCCGGAGACCCCCCCCCCCCCCCCCCCTGTAATATTAACACACTCCCGGAGACCCCCCTGTAAATATTAACACACTCCCGGAGACCCCCCCTGTAAATATTAACACACTCCCGGAGACCCCCCTGTAAATATTAACACACTCCCGGAGACCCCCCTGTAAATATTAACACACTCCCGGAGACCCCCCCCCTGTAAATATTAACACACTCCCAGAGACCCCCCTGTAAATATTGACACACTCCCAGAGACCCCCCCCTGTAAATATTAACACGCTCCCGGAGACCCCCCCCCCCCTGTAAATATTAACACACTCCCGGAGACCCCCCCCTGTAAATATTAACACACTCCCGGAGACCCCCCCCCTATAAATATTAACACACTCCCGGAGACCCCCCCCTGTAAATATTAACACACTCCCGGAGACCCCCCCACTGTAAATGTTAACACACTCCCGGAGACCCCCCCACTGTAAATATTAACACACTCCCGGAGACCCCCCCACTGTAAATATTAACACACTCCCGGAGACCCCCCCACTGTAAATGTTAACACACTCCCGGAGACCCCCCCCGCTGTAAATATTAACACACTCCCGGAGACCCCCCCCCTATAAATATTAACACACTCCCGGAGACCCCCCCCTGTAAATATTAACACACTCCCGGAGACCCCCTCCCCCCCCTGTAAATATTAACACACTCCCGGAGACCCCCCTGTAAATATTAACACACTCCCGGAGACCCCCCCCTGTAAATATTAACACACTCCCGGAGACCCCCCCCCTGTAAATATTAACACACTCCCGGAGACCCCCCCCTGTAAATATTAACACACTCCCGGAGCCCCCCCCCTGTAAATATTAACACACTCCCGGAGACCCCCCCTGTAAATATTAACACACTCCCGGAGACCCCACCCTGTAAATATTAACACACTCCCGGAGACCCCCCCCCTGTAAATATTAACACACTCCCGGAGACCCCCCCCCTGTAAATATTAACACACTCCCGGAGACCCTCCCTGTAAATATTAACACACTCCCGGAGACCCCCCCTGTAAATATTAACACACTCCCGGAGACCCCCCCTGTAAATATTAACACACTCCCGGAGACCCCCCTGTAAATATTAACACACTCCCGGAGACCCCACTGTAAATATTAACACACTCCCGGAGACCCCCCTGTAAATATTAACACACTCCCGGAGAACCCCCCTGTAAATATTAACACACTCCCGGAGACCCGCCCCCTGTAAATATTAACACACTCCCGGAGACCCCCCCCTGTAAATATTAACACACGCCCGGAGACCCCCCCTGTAAATATTAACACACTCCCGGAGACACCCCTGTAAATATTAACACACTCCCGGAGACCCCCCCTGTAAATATTAACACACTCCCGGAGACCCCCCTGTAAATATTAACACACTCCCGGAGACCCCCCCCTGTAAATATTAACACACTCCCGGAGACGCCCCTGTAAATATTAACACACTCCCGGAGACCCCCCCCCTGTAAATATTAACACACTCCCGGAGACCCCCCTGTAAATATTAACACACTCCCGGAGACCCCCCTGTAAATATTAACACACTCCCGGAGACCCCCCCCCGCCCCCCCTGTAAATATTAACACACTCCCGGAGACCCCCCTGTAAATATTAACACACTCCCGGAGACCCCCCCCCCCCTGTAAATATTAACACACTCCCGGAGACCCCCCCCCCTGTAAATATTAACACACTCCCGGAGACCCCCCCCCTGTAAATATTAACACACTCCCGGAGACCCCCCCCTGTAAATATTAACACACTCCCGGAGACCCCCCCCTGTAAATATTAACACACTCCCGGAGACCCCCCCCCCTGTAAATATTAACACACTCCCGGAGACCCCCCCCTGTAAATATTAACACACTCCCGGAGACCCCCCCCTGTAAATATTAACACACTCCCGGAGACCCCCCCCCTGTAAATATTAACACACTCCCGGAGACCCCCCTGTAAATATTAACACACTCCCGGAGACCCCCCCCCCTGTAAATATTAACACACTCCCGGAGACCCCCCCCTGTAAATATTAACACACTCCCGGAGACCCCCCCCTGTAAATATTAACACACTCCCGGAGACCCCCCCCTGTAAATATTAACACACTCCCGGAGACCCCCCCCCTGTAAATATTAACACACTCCCGGAGACCCCCCTGTAAATATTAACACACTCCCGGAGACCCCCCTGTAAATATTAACACACTCCCGGAGACCCCCCCCCTGTAAATATTAACACACTCCCGGAGACCCCCCCCCTGTAAATATTAACACACTCCCGGAGACCCCCCTGTAAATATTAACACACTCCCGGAGACCCCCCTGTAAATATTAACACACTCCCGGAGACCCCCCTGTAAATATTAACACACTCCCGGAGACCCCCCCCTGTAAATATTAACACACTCCCGGAGACCCCCCATTGTAAATATTAACACACTCCCGGAGACCCCCCCCTGTAAATATTAACACACTCCCGGAGACCCCCCCCCCCCCTGTAAATATTAACACACTCCCGGAGACCCCCCCCTGTAAATATTAACACACTCCCGGAGACCCCCCCCTGTAAATATTAACACACTCCCGGAGACCCCCCCTGTAAATATTAACCCACTCCCGGAGACCCCCCCCCTGTAAATATTAACACACTCCCGGAGACCCCCCCCTGTAAATATTAACACACTCCCGGAGACCCCCCCCTGTAAATATTAACACACTCCCGGAGACCCCCCCTGTAAATATTAACACACTCCCGGAGACCCCCCCCCTGTAAATATTAACACAATCCCGGAGACCCCCCTGTAAATATTAACACACTCCCGGAGACCCCCCTGTAATTATTAACACACTCCCGGAGACCCCCCCTGTAAATATTAACACACTCCCGGAGACCCCCCCCTGTAAATATTAACACACTCCCGGAGACCCCCCCCCTGTAAATATTAACACACTCCCGGAGACCCCCCCCTGTAAATATTAATACACTCCCGGAGACCCCCCCCCTGTAAATATTAACACACTCCCGGAGACCCCCCTGTAAATATTAACACACTCCCGGAGACCCCCCCCTGTAAATATTAACACACTCCCGGAGACCCCCCTGTAAATATTAACACACTCCCGGAGACCCCCCTGTAAATATTAACACACTCCCGGAGACCCCCCCCCTGTAAATATTAACACACTCCCGGAGACCCCCCCTGTAAATATTAACACACTCCCGGAGACCCCCCCTGTAAATATTAACACACTCCCGGAGACCCCCCCCTGTAAATATTAACACACTCCCGGAGACCCCCCTGTAATTATTAACCCACTTCCGGAGACCCCCCTGTAAATATTAACACACTCCCGGGACCCCCCTGTGAATATTAACACATTCCCGGAGACCCCCCCCCCTGTAAATATTAACATACTCCCGGAGACCCCCCTGTAAATATTAACACACTCCCGGAGACCCCCCCTGTAAATATTAACACACTCCCGGAGACCCCCCCCTGTAAATATTAACACACCCCCGGAGATCCCCCCTGTAAATATTAACACACTCCCGGAGACCCCCCCCCTGTAAATATTAACACACTCCCGGAGCCACCCCCCTGTAAATATTAACACACTCCCAGAGACCCCCCTGTAAATATTAACACACTCCCGGAGACCCCCCCTGTAAATATTAACACACTCCCAGAGACCCCCCCCCTGTAAATGTTAACACACTCCCGGAGACCCCCCCCCCCCTGTAAATATTAACACACTCCCGGAGACCCCCCCCTGTAAATATTAACACACTCCCGGAGACCCCCCCCCTGTAAATATTAACACTCTCCCGGAGACCCCCCCCCTGTAAATATTAACACACTCCCGGAGACCCCCCCCCCCTGTAACTATTAACACACTCCCGGAGGCCCCCCCCTGTAAATATTAACACACTCCCGGAGACCCCCCCCCTGTAAATATTAACACACTCCCGGAGACCCCCCCCCCTGTAAATATTAACACACTCCCGGAGACCCCCCCCTGTAAATATTAACACACTCCCGGAGACTCCCCTTGTAAATATTAACACACTCCCGGAGACCCCCCCCTGTAAATATTAACACACTCCCGGAGACCCCCCCCCTGTAAATATTAACACACTCCCGGAGACTCCCCCTGTAAATATTAACACACTCCCGGAGACCCCCCCCTGTAAATATTAACACACTCCCGGAGACTCCCCCTGTAAATATTAACACACTCCCGGAGACCCCCCCCTGTAAATATTAACACACTCCCGGAGACTCCCCCTGTAAATATTAACACACTCCCGGAGACCCCCCCCCTGTAAATATTAACACACTCCCGGAGACCCCCCCCTGTAAATATTAACACACTCCCGGAGACCCCCCCTGTAAATATTAACACACTCCCGGAGACCCCCCCCTGTAAATATTAACACACTCCCGGAGACCCCCCCTGTAAATATTAACAATAATACCCGATCACTTACGATTAACTGCTTTCTGGAAACATGACATTTTGTAATAACAACAATTCATCGCTTTACACGCACTTTCATCCAGCGATTTATTGAACCCTTGGCACGGACTTGAGAGTGTGTTCGCTCGGCAACCTGTCAGAGCAATAAAACCGGAATGAAAGAGTGCAGAGGGATAGAAAGAGAGAAGGACGATGAGAAACAGATAGAGAGAGAGAGACACACACACAGAGGGAGAGAGGGACAGACAGAGAGACAAAGAGGGAGAGGCAGACAGAGAGAGACAGACAGAGACGGAGAGAAAGACAGAGAGAGAGCGCGAGACAGAGAGAAAGACAGAGAGAGAGCGCGAGACAGAGAGAGAGAGCGCGAGACAGAGAGAGAGCGCGCGAGACAGAGAGAGAGAGCGCGAGACAGAGAGAGAGAGAGGGACAGAGAGAGACAGAGAGACCGAGGGACAGAGTCAGAGAAATATATGGGGTCAGAGGCAGAGAGAGAGTCAGAAACACCAAGAGGGTCAGAGACACAGAGAGAGACAGAGACAGAGAGAGACCGAGGGACAGAGTCAGAGAAACATATGGAGTCAGAGGCAGAGAGAGTCAGAGACACCGAGAGAGTCAGAGACACATAGAGAGTCTGAGACAGAGAAAGAGTCAGAGACACAGAGTGTCAGAGACACAGAGAGAGTCAGAGACAGAGAGAGTCAGAGACAGAGAGAGTCAGAGACACAGAGAGTCAGAGACAGAGAGTCAGAGACACAGAGAGAGTCAGAGACACCGAGTGAGAGTCAGAGACAGAGAGTCAGAGACAGAGAGAGAGTCAGAGACACCGAGTGAGAGTCAGAGACAGAGAGAGAGTCAGAGACACCGAGTGAGAGTCAGAGACAGAGAGAGAGTCAGAGACAGAGAGAGAGTCAGAGACACCAAGTGAGAGTCAGAGACACAGAGAGAGTCAGAGACACAGAGAGAGAGTCAGAGACACAGTGAGAGTGTCAGAGACACAGAGAGAGTCAGAGACACCGAGAGAGTCAGAGACACAGAGAGAGAGTCAGAGACACCGAGAGAGAGTCAGAGACACCGAGAGAGTCAGAGACACCGAGAGAGAGTCAGAGACACAGAGAGAGAGTCAGAGACACCGAGAGTCAGAGACACAGAGAGAGAGTCAGAGACACAGAGAGAGTCAGAGACACAGAGAGAGAGCCAGAGACACAGAGAGAGAGTCAGAGACACAGAGAGAGAGTCAGAGACACAGAGAGAGAGTCAGAGACACCGAGAGTCAGAGACACAGAGAGTGTCAGAGACACAGAGAGAGTCAGAGACACAGAGAGAGAGCCAGAGACACAGAGAGAGAGTCAGAGACACAGAGAGAGAGTCAGAGACACCGAGAGTCAGAGACACAGAGAGTGTCAGAGACACAGAGAGAGTCAGAGACAGAGAGAGTCAGAGACACAGAGAGAGTCAGAGACAGAGAGAGTGTTATGGTTCAGGGAAGAATCTCCAAATTGTTTTATGCAGCCTGTCTGTCCCATAAGTTTTGCACTTTGAATTTGGCTTGAGTAAGAATGAGATGTTTCACTTCAGGTATGATTCAAATGACCCAGTCGGGAACTTTTATCAAACAAAGTTTAAGAATATAGCTAATATGTATAGTAAGAAAATAAGCAATAAATTCTATCAATTACAAACAAAAACATTATAATGTATATCCTTTGACAAATATATCTAATGTTCCAATTAAAACCAAAATCCAATAAACAAAACCTTTTCAACAGCTTCCTCACTGCACAGGCTAAATCTCACGTGATATTGGAATCCAGTTCCCTGGGTTGAGTGCTGATTTCAAATGATCTTGAAAGCTCAGAGCAGCTTGTAGTCATCAGCTCCCCAAAACGTAGATTCTTTACTGCAGCATGGCAATAGGCTGTGCTTTCAACTGTCTGGTAAAGCTTTCAGAATTAAAACAGAGAGAGAGACTTCTTCCAGCTGTGCTTCTAACACTGCAGCCAAAACTAAACTAAAACGGCAAACAGTTTTGTCTCCGCCCCCTCCCCGCACCAATGACACCACCTGAAGCTGTGAGCATGATTTTTTAAAAATCCTTTCTTCAAGGATCACAAACCTCCCACTTAAAGGAAAAAAAATGAATCTTCAACATTCACAGATTCATTTTTCAAACTCTTTCCGTTTCACATTACGAGTACTCTACAAGATACAAATAAAAACTCAAAACATGCCAACAGTAATTTTGTCCATTTCATTACTTGTCTTCCACCATCAAACACTCCTTCTTCCTGTTTATTACACTCATGATACAGCATCTTCAAGATTCCCCTTCTGTCTTTAATCCTGTGTCGATTCCAAGTTCAAACTTGTTGCTGTCGCAATGATAAATTAGTAATGTCCTCACAGAACTAGGCAGGATCAGCAGGATAACACATTACGTGTGTGTAGTCAGGGTCAATTAGAAAGGTCATTTTAATTCCGTCCCCTTTCTTGTTCATTGGCCTTAGCCCCTCCTCTGCTAAATAATTTGACTCCTTCGTTTTCTCTCGATCTGCACCATCACTTTCTGCACACTCTTTGGCAGAGACACACGGCAGATTCTCTCTCTTGGCGTCAGAACCCACTTCGACCCTGGTTCCACGGATCACTGTGGTCGTTACACTGCTCCAAAAACCACCGTACTTCAGTCAAACACCATCTGTATACACTGTTGTTTCACTGCGTATCCACATCTCCACATTGTCTGTATCTTTAAGACCTGGTTGGCTGTAGAGATTCGAATTCTAATCAATATTCTGTAACTTGATTTTGTGTCTCTGTATGCCCTGTTTGAGAGCACATTTCCACTCCATCTGACAAAGGAGCAGCGCTTCGAAAGCTAATGGCATTTGCTACCAAATAAACCTGTTGGACTTTAACCTGGTGTTGTTAAAACTCTTACTGTATCCACATCTCTGCACACAGTACAGAATCATTTTGATGTGGAGATGCCGGCGTTGGACTGGGGTAAACACAGTAAGAAGTTTAACAACACCAGGTTAAAGTCCAACAGGTTAATTTGGTAGCAAAAGCCACACAAGCTTTCGGAGCTCTAAGCCCCTTCTTCACACCTGAAGAAGGGGCTTAGAGCTCCGAAAGCTTGTGTGGCTTTTGCTACCAAATAAACCTGTTGGAATTTAACCTGGTGTTGTTAAACTTCTTACAGAATCATTATGTCAGCAGGTCATTTTAGATGATGGTACATTTTCAGCAAACAGTCTGATCTCACGTTGTTGTCCTTTCCTTTGATCCACATTAGTCCGATACTTCCACTCCTCAAACTCCTGGTACTCCTGTTAATTAAACTCCTGAATTAACTCCTGTTAATTCATCCACACATTTCTCCACATAGATGATGATCTATTTTTGCCAGTCCTGCAATTTATGTTCAGGTAATTTGAACAAGTCAGGAACATGTTCCAAAACAGTCAACTTAACTTGTATCTCTCTCCACACCTGCTCACTTTCACATCATTGTCCATTTACCTTCTCTACCTCCGCCGGTTTTGTGTGATTTATCAAGACTTATGGCTGCTGCATCTCAGACTGAGTAAGCATCAACTTTTCTATCTGAACCTGTGCCAACTTGAAAAGGTCATGTTTGCAAGGATGTTGTTTAGTTGGAACAGAACTTTCTTCAACTATCTCACCCCCAATTAACTTAGTACTTCCCAGTGTATTCCCACTTATTTGTCCATGTGATATGAATAATTCTTTCAGGTCAGTTCGATTTTCCTCTGGAAGGTAACTCAGTAATTTATCCCAATTTTTAATAATGTCCTCGTTGTCCAATTTAATTTGGGGAATGACAAATTAAGAGTCGTTTGGATTCAGTTCTTCCCTGTGAGTTATAACCACTAAAACATCCTCCTTCTGTTCTCCTTCCCTACCATAGAACATAGAACAGTACAGCACAGAACAGGCCCTTCGGCCCTCGATGTTGTGCCGAGCTTTATCTGAAACCAAGATCGAGCTATCCCACTCCCTATCATCCTGGTGTGCTCCATGTGCCTATCCAATAACCACTTAAATGTTCCTAAAGTGTCTGATTCCACTATCACTGCAGGCAGTCCATTCCACATCCCAACCACTCTCTGCGTAAAGAACCTACCTCTGATATCCTTCCTGTATCTCCCACCATGAACCCTATAGTTATGTCCCCTTGTAATAGCTCCATCCACCCGAGGAAATAGTCTTTGAACGTTCACTCTATCTATCCCCTTCATCATTTTATAAACCTCTATTAAGTCTCCCCTCAGCCTCCTCCGCTCCAGAGAGAACAGCCCTAGCTCCCTCAACCTTTCCTCATAAGACCTACCCTCCAAACCAGGCAGCATCCTGGTAAATCTCCTCTGCACTCTTTCCAGCGCTTCCACATCCTTCTTATAGTGAGGTGACCAGAACTGCACACAATATTCCAAATGTGGTCTCACCAAGGTCCTGTACAGTTGCAGCATAACCCCACGGCTCTTAAACTCCAACCCCCTGTTAATAAAAGCTAACACACTATAGGCCTTCTTCACAGCTCTATCCACTTGAGTGGCAACCTTCAGAGATCTGTGGATATGGACCCCAAGATCTCTCTGTTCCTCCACAGTCTTCAGAACCCTACCTTTGACACTGTAATCCACATTTAAATTAGTCCTATCAAAATGAATCACCTCACACTTATCAGGGTTAAACTCCATTTGCCATTTTTCAGCCCAGCTTTGCATCCTATCTATGTCTCTTTACAGCCTACAACAGCCCTCCACCTCATCCACTACTCCACCAATCTTGGTGTCATCAGCAAATTTACTGATCCACCCTTCAGCCCCCTCCTCTAAGTCATTAATAAAAATCACAAAGAGCAGAGGACCAAGCATTGATCCCTGTGGCACTCCGCTAGCAACCTGCCTCCAGTCCGAAAATTTTCCATCCACCACCACCCTCTGTCTTCGATTAGATAGCCAGTTACCTATCCAATCGGCCAACTTTCCCTCTATCCCACACCTCCTTACTTTCATCATAAGCCGACCATGGGGGACCTTATCAAACGCCTTACTAAAATCCATGTATATGACATCAACTGCCCTACCTTCATCAACACACTTAGTTACCTCCTCAAAAAATTCAATCAAATTTGTGAGGCACGACTTGCCCTTCACGAATCCGTGCTGACTATCCCGGATTAATCCGCATCTTTCTAAATGGTCGTAAATCCCATCCCTAAGGACCTTTTTCATCAATTTACCAACCACCGAAGTAAGACTAACCGGTCTATAATTACCAGGGTCATTTCTATTCCCTTTCTTAAACAGAGGAACAACATTCGCCATTCTCCAGTCCTCTGGCACCATCCCCGTGGACAGCGAGGACCCAAAGATCAAAGCCAAAGGCTCTGCAATCTCATCCCTTGCCTCCCAAAGAATCCTAGGATATATTTCATCAGGCCCAGGGGACTTATCAACCTTCAGTTTATTCAAAACTGCCAGGACATCCTCCCTCCGAACAACTAATTCCTCCAGCCTATTAGCCTGTAACACCTTCTCTTCCTCAAAAGCATGGCCCCTCTCCTTGGTGAACACTGAAGAAAAGTATTCATTCATCACCTCGCCTATCTCTACTGACTCCATACACAAGTTCCCACTACTGTCCTTGACCGGCCCTAACCTCACCCTGGTCATTCTTTTATTCCTCACATAAGAGTAAAAAGCCTTGGGGTTTTCCTTGATCCGACCCGCCAAGGACTTCTCATGTCCCTTCCTAGCTCTCCTCAGCCCCTTTTTCAGCTCATTCCTTGCTAACTTGTAACCCTCAATCGAGCCATCTGAACCTTGTTTCCTCATCCCTACATAAGCTTCCCTCTTCCTTTTCACAAGATATTCCACCTCTTTCGTGAACCATTGTTCCCTCACTCGGCCATTTCCTCCCTGCCTGACAGGGACATACCTATCAAGGACATCCAGTATTTGTTCCTTGAAAAAGTTCCACTTTTCATTAGGGCCTTTCCCTGACAGTTTCTGTTCCCATCTTATGCCCCCTAATTCTTGCCTAATCGCATCATAATTACCTCTCCCCCAATTGTAAACCTTGCCCTGCCGTACGGTCCTATCCCTCTCCATTGCAATAACAAAAGACACCGAATTGTGGTCACTATCTCCAAAGTGCTCTTCCACAACCAAATCTAACACTTGGCCCGGTTCATTTCCCAGTACCAAATCCAATGTGGCCTCACCTCTTGTCGGCATATCCACATATTGTGTCAGGAAACCCTCCTGCACACACTGCACAAAAACTGCCCCATCCGAACTATTCGACCTACAAAGGTTCCAATCAATATTTGGAAAGTTAAAGTCCCCCATGACAACTACCCTGTGAGCCCCACACATATCCATAATCTGCTTAGCAATTTCTTCCTCCACATCTCTATTACTATTTGGAGACCTATAGTAAACTCCTAACAACGTGACCGCTCCTTTCCTATTTCTAACCTCAGCCCATATTACCTCAGTGTGCAGATCCCCCTCGAAGTGCCTTTCCGCAGCCGTTAGATGATCCTTGATTAACAATGCCACTCCTCCACCTCTTTTACCAGCTTCCCTACACTTAGTGAAACATCTATACCCCGGAACGTCCAACAACCATTCCTGTCCTTGTTCTACCCACGTCTCCGTAATGGCCACAACATCGTAGTCCCAAGTACCAATCCACGCCCCAAGTTCATCTACCTTATTCCGGATGCTCCTTGCATTGAAGTAGACACACTTCAACCCACCTTCCTGTCGACCGGTCCCCACCCTTGACCTTGATACCTTCCCCAATACCTCACCACCCTCACTGACTTCTGGACTACAACTCCTTTTCCCACTCCCCTGACAAATTAGTTTAAACCCCCCTGAAGAGCCGTAGCAAATTTCCCTCCTAGGATATTGGTGCCCCTCTTGTTCAGGTGCACCCCGTCCTGTTTGTACAGGTCCCACCTTCCCCAGAATGTGTTCTAATTATCCACGTATCTGAAGCCCTCCCTCCTACACCATTCCTGCAACCACATGTTGAACTGCACTCTCTCCCTGTTCCTCAACTCGCTATCACGTGGTACCGGCAACGTACCAGAGATGACCACATGTTTTGTCTTGGCTCTCAGCTTCCAGCCCAGCTCCCGAAATTCCTGTTTTAAATCCCCGTCCCTTCTTTTACCTATGTCGTTGGTACCAATGTGTACCACGACTTGTGACTGTTCCCCCTCCCCCTTAAGAATCCGGAAAACACGGTCCAAGACGTCACGGACCCTGGCATCCGGGAGGCAACATACCATCCGTGAGTCTCTTTTGCTGCCACAGAACCTCCTATCTATCCCTCTAACTAACGAGTCCCCAATAACTATTGCCCTCCCGCTCTCCCCCTTACCCTCCCGAGCCACAGAGACGGACACAGTGCTGGAGATCCTCTCACTGCAGCTCACCACTGGTATGTCATCCCCCTCAACCATATCCAAAGTGGAATACTTGTTGCTAAGGGGAACGACCACAGGGGATCCCTGCACGGACTGCTTCCTCCCAGTCCTTCTCACCGTCACCCATCTGTTTTCATTCCTCGGAGTAACTGTATCCCTAAAGCTTCTGTCTATGGCCATCTCTGCGTCCCTGATGATCCTAAGTTCATCCAACTCCAGCTCCAGTTCCCTAACACGGTTTTGGAGGAGCTGCAGATGGGTGCACTTCCCACAGGTGTAATCAGCAGGGACACTGACGGCGTCCCTCACCTCAAACATAGTGCAAGAGGAACATAGCACTGCCTGCACACCCATCCCCTCTCGATACCTTGCCAATACCACTAACAGATAGAGTTGCTCCAATGGAACAATGAGCTATTTTCCCCCACATTTCCTCGGAATCCACACAGACTGAACTTAAGATTTGCAATTGAAGAGACAACAAAACAAATTAAACTTACCCCGCCTCACCCATTCTGACTAAGCCCTTAGAGCCAAAGCCCTTACAGCTCTCACTCTGCTCCCTGCTCACTCCGCTGACTGCTACAACACTGCCCGCTCAAAAGTGCGGCCTGCTTTTAAACCCACCAAAAACCTTCCCAGGCCTCTCCTGGGCCTTCTTCCGGTTTCAGAAAAAACCTCCGATGTGAAACACAAAAATCACTGAATAATAAATAAATAAATCAAGTCCAGAAACAAACTCTCTTACCCTCAGACTCCTAGAGTATATACATCTACCTCCGACAGTGCAGCACTCCCTTAGTACGGGCACCAGGGGGAGTGTCGGCCAGGATTATGGAGCTCAAATCCTTTAACTGGATTTGTAAACTGTACTCACCCAAAGGATAAAAAAACTGTTTCAAAGGATCCATCGGTGAACCCTGAGGGCATAAAAGTGTTTGTCAATATTGTGTGATTCATTCAGAATAGTACCCAAAAATTCCCAATGGACCCAACCCTCTTCCCGTTCACTCCCACTGTACACAATCCCAATGGACCCAAACCCCTTCCTGTTCACCCCCACTGTACACAATACCAATCCAAAACCCCTTCCCATTCACTCCCACTGTACACAATCCCAATGAACCCAAACTCCTTCCCGTTCACTCCCACTATACACATTCCCAATCCCATTCCCGTTCACTCCCACTGTACACAATCCCAATCCCAAACCCCTTCCCCTTCACTCCACTGTACACAATCCCAATGGATCTAACCCCCTTCCCGTTCACTCCCACTGTACACAATCCCAATGGACCCAAGCCCCTTCCCGTTCACTCCCACTGCACCCAATCCCAATCCCAATCCCCTTCCCGTTCACTCCCACTGTACACAATCCCAATAATAAACCCCTTCCCGTTCACTCCCACTGTACACAATCCCAATGGACCCAAACCCCTTCCTATTCACTCCCACTCCACACAATCCCAAACCCCTTCCCATTCACTCCTATTATACAGTCCCAATGGACCCAAATCCCTTCCCGTTCACTCCCACTGTACACAATCCCAATGGACCCAAACCCCTTCCCGTTCACTCCCACTGTACACAATCCTAATGGACCCAAACCCCTTCCCGTTCACTCCCACTGTACACAATCCCAATGGACCCAAATCCTTCCCGTTCACTCCCACTGTACACAATCCCAATGGACCCAAACCCCTTCCCGTTCACTCCCACTGTACACAATCCCAATGGACCCAAACCCTTTCCCATTCACTCCCACTGTACACAATCCCAATGGACCCAAACCTCTTCCTGTTCACTCCCACTGTACACAATCCCAATGGACCCAAACCCCTTCCCGTTCACTCCCATTGTACACAATCCCAATGGACCCAAACCCCTTCCCGTTCACTCCCATTGTACACAATACCAATGGACCCAAACCCCTTCCCGTTCACTCCCACTGTACACAATCCCAATCCCAAACCCCTTCCCGTTCACTCCCACTGTACACAATCCCAAACCCCTTCCCATTCACTCCTATTATACAGAATCCCAATGGACCCAAACGCCTTCCTGTCCACTCCCACTGTACACAATCCCAATGGACCCAAACCGCTTCCCATTCACTCCCACTGTACACAATCCCAATCCCAAACCCCTTCCCGTTCACTCCCACTGTACACAATCCCAATGAACCCAAACCCCTTCCCGTTCACTCCCACTGTACACAATCCCAATGGATCCAAACCCCTTCCCATTCGCTCCCACTGTACACAATCCCAATCCCAAACCCCTTCCCGTTCACTCCCACTGTACACAATCCCAATGGACCCAAACTCCTTCCCGTTCACTCAGTGGTAGGGAAATTATTTGAGAGGATTCTTTGAGACAGGATTTATTCCCACTTGGAAATAAGTGGACGTATTAGCGAGAGGCAACATGGTTTTGTGAAGGGGAGGTCATGTCTCACGAATGTGATCGAGTTTTTCGAGGAAGTGACGAAGATGATAGATGAGGGTAGGGCAGTGGATGTTGTCTACATGGACTTCAGTAAGGCCTTTGACAAGGTCCCTCATGGCAGACTGGTGCAGAAGGTGAAGTTGCATGGGGTCAGAGGTGAGCTGGCAAGGTGGAGACAAAACTGGCTCGGTCACAGAAGACAGAGGGTAGCAGTGGAAGGGTGCGTTTCTGAATGGAGGGCTGTGACAAGTGGTGTTCCTCAGGGATCAGTGCTTGGACCTTTGCTGTTTGTAATATATATAAATGATTTGGAGGAAAATGTAACTGGATTGATTAGTAAATTTGTGGATGACACAAAGGTTGGTGGATTTGCGGATAGCGATGAGGACCATCAGAGGATACAGCAGGATATAGATCTGTTGGAGACTTGGGCGGAGAGATGGCAGATGGAGTTTAATCTGGACATATGTGAGGTAATGCAATTTGAAAGGTCTAATACAGATAGGAAATATACAGTAAATGGCAGAACCCTTAAGAGTATTGAAAGGCAAAGGGATCTGGGTGTACAGGTACACAGGTCACAGAAAGTGGCAATGCAGGTGGAGAAGGTCGTCAAGAAGGCATACGGCATGCTTGCCTTCATTGGCTGGGGCATTGAGTTTAAAAATTGGCAAGTCATGTTGCAGCTCCAGAGAACCTTAGTTAGGCCGCGCTTGGAATATAGTGTTCAATTCTGGCTGCCACACTACCAGAAGGATGTGGAGGCTTTGGAGAGGGTACAGAAAAGATTTACCAGGATGTTGCCTGGTATGGAGGGCATTAGCTATGAGGAGAGGTTGGAGAAACTTGGTTTGTTCTCACTGGAGCGACGGAGGTTGAGGGAAGACCTGATAGAAGTCTACAAGATTATGAGAGGCATGGACAGAGTGGATAGTCAGAAGCTTTTTCCCAGGGTGGAAGAGTCAATTACTCGGGGGCAGAGGTTAAAGGTGCAAGGGGCAAGGTTTAAAGGAGGTGTACGAGGCAGATTTTTTACACAGAGGGTGGTGGGTGCCTGGAACTCGCTGCCGGGGGAGGGAGTGGAAGCGCATACGGTAGTGAGTTTTAAGGGGCGTTTTGACAAGTAAATGAATAGGATGGGAATAGAGGGATATGTTCCCCGGAAGGGGAGGGGGTTTTAGTTCAGTGGGGCAGCATGGTCGGTGCAGGCTTGGAGGGCCGAAGGGCCTGTTCCTGTGCTGTAATTTTCTTTGTTCTTTGTTCACTTGCACTGTACACAATCCCAATGGACCCAAACCCCTTCCCGTTCACTCCCACTGTACACAATCCCAATGGACCCAAACCCCTTCCTGTTCACTCCCACTGTACACAATCCCAATGGACCCAAACCCCTTCCCGTTCACTCCCACTGTACACAATCCCAATGGACCCAAACCCCTTCCCGTTCACTCCCACTGTACACAATCCCAATGGACCCAAACCCCTTCCCATTCACTCCCACTGTACACAATCCCAATGGACCCAAACCCCTTCCTGTTCACTCCCACTGTACACAATCCCAATGGAACTGAACCCCTTCCCATTCACTCCCACTGTACACAATCCCAATGGACCCCAAACCCCTTCCCGTTCACTCCCACTGTACACAATCCCAATGGAACCAAACCCCTTCCTATTCACTCCCACTGTACACAATCCCAATCCCCAAACCCCTTCCCGTTCACTCCCACTGTACACAATCCCAATGGACACAAACCCCTTCCCGTTCACTCCCACTGTACACAATCCCAATGGACCCCAAACCACTTCCCGTTCACTCCCACTGTACACAGTCCCAATGGACTCAAACCCCTTCCCGTTCACTCCCACTGTACACAATCCCAACGGACACAAACCTCATCCCATTCACTGCCACTGTTAACAATCCCAATCCCAAACCCCTTCCCATTCACTCCCACTGTACACAATCCCAATGGACCCAAACCTCTTCCCATTCACTCGCACTGTCCACAATCCCAATGGACACAAACCTCATCCCATTCACTGCCACTGTACACAATCCCAATCCCAAACCCCTTCCCGTTCACTCCCACTATACACAATCCCAATGGGCACAAACCCCTTCCCGTTCACTCCCACTGTACACAATCCCAATCCCAAACCCCTTCCCGTTCACTCCCACTGTACACAATCCCAATGGACCCAAACCCCTTCCTGTTCACTCCCACTGAACTCAATCCCAATCCCAAACCCCTTCCCGTTCACTCCCACTGTACACAATCCCAATGGACACAAACCTCATCCCATTCACTGCCACTGTACACAGTCCCAATCCTAAACGCCTTCCCGTTCACTCCCACTGTACACAATCCCAATGGACCCAAACCCCTTCCCGTTCACTCCCACTGTACACAATCCCAATGGATCCCAAACCCCTTCCCGTTCACTCCCACTGTACACAATCCCAATGGAACCAAACCCCTTCCCATTCACTCCCACTGTACACAATCCCAATCCCCAAACCCCTTCCCGTTCACTCCCACTGTACACAATCCCAATGGACCCCAAACCCCTTCCCGTTCACTCCCACTGTACACAATCCCAATGGACCCCAAACCCCTTCCCGTTCACTCCCACTGTACACAGTCCAAATGGACTCAAACCTCTTCCCGTTCACTCCCACTGTACACAATCCCAATGGACCCAAACCCCTTCCCGTTCACTCCCACTGTACACAATCCCAACGGACACAAACCTCATCCCATTCACTGCCACTGTTCACAATCCCAATCCCAAACCCCTTCCCATTCACTCCCACTGTACACAATCCCAATGGACCCAAACCTCTTCCCATTCACTCGCACTGTCCACAATCCCAATGGACACAAACCTCATCCCATTCACTGCCACTGTACACAATCCCAATCCCAAACCCCTTCCCGTTCACTCCCACTGTACACAATCCCAATGGGCACAAACCCCTTCCCGTTGACTCCCACTGTACACAATCCCAATCCCAAACCGCTTCCCGTTCACACCCACTGTGCACAATCCCAATGAACCCAAACCCCTTCCCGTTCACTCCCACTGCACACAATCCCAATCCCCTTCTCGTTCACTCCCACTGTACACAATCCCAATCCCAAACCCCTTCCCGTTCACTCCCACTGTACACAATCCCAATGGACCCAAACTCCTTCCTGTTCACTCCCACTGAACTCAATCCCAATCCCAAACCCCTTCCCGTTCACTCCCACTGTACACAATCCCAATGGACACAAACCTCATCCCATTCACTGCCACTGTACACAGTCCCAATCCTAAACCCCTTCCCGTTCACTCCCACTGTACACAATCCCAATGGACCCAAACCCCTTCCCGTTCACTCCCACTGTACACAATCCCAATGGACCCCAAACCCCTTCCCGTTCACTCCCACTGTACACAATCCCAATGGAACCAAACCCCTTCCTATTCACTCCCACTGTACACAATCCCAATCCCCAAACCCCTTCCCGTTCACTCCCACTGTACACAATCCCAATGGACCCCAAACCCCTTCCCGTTCACTCCCACTGTACACAATCCCAATGGACCCCAATCCCCTTCCCGTTCACTCCCACTGTACACAGTCCCAATGGACTCAAACCTCTTCCCGGTCACTCCCACTGTAGACAATCCCAATGGACCCAAACCCCTTCCCGTTCACTCCCACTGTACACAATCCCAACGGACACAAACCTCATCCCATTCACTGCCACTGTTCACAATCCCAATCCCAAACCCCTTCCCATTCACTCCCACTGTACACAATCCCAATGGACCCAAACCTCTTCCCATTCACTCGCACTGTCCACAATCCCAATGGACACAAACCCCTTCCTGTTCACTCCCACTGAACTCAATCCCAATCCCAAACCCCTTCCCGTTCACTCCCACTGTACACAATCCCAAATCCTAACCCCTTCCCGTTCACTCCCACTGTACACAATCCCAATCCCAAACCCCTTCCCGTTCACTCCCACTGTACACAATCCCAATGAACCCAAACCCCTTCTCGTTCTCTCCCACTGTACACAATCCCAATCCCACACCCCTTCCCGTTCACTCCCACTGTACACAATCCCAATGGACCCAAACCCCTTCCTGTTCACTCCCACTGTACTCAATCCCAATCCCAAACCCCTTCCCGTTCACTCCCACTGTACACAATCCCAATGGACACAAACCTTTTCCCATTCACTCCCACTGTACACAATCCCAATGGACCCAAATCACTTCCCATTCACTCCCACTGTACTCAATCCCAATGGACCCAAACCCCTTCCCATTCACTCCCACTGAACACAATCCCAATGGACACAAACCCCTTCCCATTCACTCCCACTGTACACAATCTCAATGCCAAACCCCTTCCCATTCACTCCCACTGTACACAATCCCAATGGACACAAACCCCTTCCTGTTCACCCCCACTGTACACAATCCCAATGGACACAAACACCTTCCCGTTCACTCCCACTGTACACAATCCCAATCCCAAACCCCTTCCAGTTCACTCCCACTGTACACAATCCCAATCCCAAACCCCTTCCCATTCACTCCCACTGTACACAATCCCAATACCAAACCCCTTACTGTTCACTCCCACTGTGCACAATCCCAATGGACCCAAAGCCCTTCCCGTTCACTCACACTGTACACAATCCCATTCCCAAACCCCTTGCAGTTCACTCCCACTGTACACAATCCCAATCCCAAACCCCTTCCCATTCACTCCCACTGTGCACAATCCCAATGGACCCAAACCCCTTCCCATTCACTCCCACTGTACACAATCCCAATGGACCCAAGCCCCTTCCCATTCACCCCCACTGTACACAATCCCAATGGACCCAAACCCCTTCCCGTTCACTCCCACTGTAGACAATCCCAAAGGAATCAAACCCCTTCCCATTCACTCCCACTGTACACAATCCCAATGGACCCAAACCCCTTCCTGTTCACTCCCACTGAACTCAATCCCAATCCCAAACCCCTTCCCGTTCACTCCCACTGTACACAATCCCAATGGAACCAAACCCCTTCCTATTCACTCCCACTGTACACAATCCCAATCCCCAAACCCCTTCCCGTTCACTCCCACTGTACACAATCCCAATGGACCCAAGCCCCTTCCCGTTCACTCCCACTGCACCAGTCCCAATCCCCTTCCCGTTCACTCCCGCTGTACACAATCCCAATAATAAACCCCTTCCCGTTCACTCCCACTGTACACAATCCCAATGGACCCAAACCCCTTCCTATTCACTCCCACTCCACACAATCCCAAACCCCTTCCCATTCACTCCTATTATACAGTCCCAATGGACCCAAATCCCTTTCCGTTCACTCCCACTGTACACAATCCCAATGGACCCAAACCCCTTCCCGTTCACTCCCACTGTACACAATCCTAATGGACCCAAACCCCTTCCCGTTTACTCCCACTGTACACAATCCCAATGGACCCAAACCCTTCCCGTTCACTCCCACTGTACACAATCCCAATGGACCCAAACCCCTTCCTGTTCACTCCCACTGTACTCAATCCCAATCCCCTTCCCGTTCACTCCCACTGTACACAATCCCAATGGACACAAACCTTTTCCCATTCACTCCCACTGTACACAATCCCAATGGACCCAAACCCCTTCCCATTCACTCCCACTGAACACAATCCCAATGGACACAAACCCCTTCCCATTCACTCCCACTGTACACAATCTCAATGCCAAACCCCTTCCCATTCACTCCCACTGTACACAATCCCAATGGACACAAACCCCTTCCTGTTCACCCCCACTGTACACAATCCCAATGGACACAAACCCCTTCCCGTTCACTCCCACTGTACACAATCCCAATTCCAAACCCCTTCCAGTTCACTCCCACTGTACACAATCCCAATCCCAAACCCCTTCCCATTCACTCCCACTGTACACAATCCCAATGGACACAAACCCCTTCCTGTTCACCCCCACTGTACACAATCCCAATGGACACAAACCCCTTCCCGTTCACTCCCACTGTACACAATCCCAATCCCAAACCCCTTCCAGTTCACTCCCACTGTACACAATCCCAATCCCACCCCCTTCCCATTCACTCCCACTGTACACAATCCCAATCCCAAACCCCTTACTGTTCACTCCCACTGTGCACAATCCCAATGGACCCAAACCCCTTCCCGTTCACTCCCACTGCACACAATCCCAATCCCAAACCCCTTCCCATTCACTCCCACTGTACACAATCCCAATGGACCCAAACCTCTTCCCATTCACTCGCACTGTCCACAATCCCAATGGACACAATCCTCATCCCATTCACTGCCACTGTACACAATCCCAATCCCAAACCCCTTCCCGTTCACTCCCACTGTACACAATCCCAATGGGCACAAACCCCTTCCCGTTCACTCCCACTGTACACAATCCCAATCCCAAACCCCTTCCCGTTCACTCCCACTGTACACAATCCCAATGAACCCAAACCCCTTCCCGTTCACTCCCACTGTACACAATCCCAATCCCAAACACCTTCTCGTTCACTCCCACTGTACACAATCCCAATCCCAAACCCCTTCCCGTTCACTCCCACTGTACACAATCCCAATGGACCCAAACCCCTTCCTGTTCACTCCCACTGAACTCAATCCCAATCCCAAACCCCTTCCCGTTCACTCCCACTGTACACAATCCCAATCCCAAACCCCTTCCCGTTCACTCCCACTGTACACAATCCCAATCCCAAACCCCTTCCCGTTCACTCCCACTGTACACAATCCCAAT
>NW_027592426.1:50000-54566 GCF_964213995.1 Mustelus asterias
AGAGAGAGAGACAGAGAGAGAGACAGAGAGACAGAGACACACAGAGAGAGAGGAAGAGAGACAGGGACAGAGACAGAGGAAGAGAGAGAGATAGAGACAGAGAGACAGAGAGAGACAGACAGAGAGAGAGACAGAGAGAGAGAGACAGAGAGAGAGAGAGTGACAGAAAGAGAGACAGAGAGAGAGAGAGACAGAGAGAGAGACAGAGAGAGAGACAGAGGACAGAAAGACAGAAAGAGAGACAGAAAGAGAGACAGAGAGAGAGAGACAGAAAGAGAGACAGAAAGAGAGACAGAAAGAGAGACAGAGAGAGAGAGACAGAAAGAGAGACAGAGAGAGAGACAGAGAGAGAGACAGAAAGAGAGAGAGACAGAAAGAGAGAGACAGAGAGAGAGACAGAGAGAGAGACAGAGAGAGAGAGAGACGGAAAGAGAGACAGGGACAGAGAGAGAGAGACAGAGAGACACAGAACGAGAGACAGAGAGAGAGAGGCAGGGACAGAGACAGAGGGAGAGAGAGAGATAGAGACACAGAACGAGAGACAGCGAGACAGAGAGAGAGACAAGAGAGAGAGAGACAGAAAGGGAGACAGAAAGGGAGAGACAGAGAAAAAGATACAGAGTGAGAGATAGAGAGAGGGAGAGACACAGAGAGAGGGAGAAGATAGAGATAGAGAGAGGGAGAGACAGAATGTTCTAAGCAATGACCTTGGTTGAGGTTGCTGGAGGTTGTCATTCCCCTGGCTGGGCTCCAGCTCTCTCTCTCTCTCTCTCTCTGTCTCAAATGAGTCTCCAATCACTCAGTGGAGTGAAGGTTCGCACAAAGTCAACCTCAGAACTTGCATTCCCCGACCTCCAGTCCTTTCCAATCCCCCATCGCCACCTAGAATCCAACCATGGAGCTCCAGGCGGAGGCCATTCAGCCCCTCTTTTCCCCTGCTGGCCCTGTGAACAAGTGATCCACGCCCTCCCCCCTCTCCCTCCCCCCTCTCCCTCCATCTCTCTGTCAATCTTTCCCCATCGAGTATTTCTCCAGTTGCCCCTTTGGAAAGTTCCTGTTGAATCTGCTTCCGCCGCCCTTTCAGGCAGCGCCTTCCCGATCACAACAACTCGCTGCGTTCACAATAAACATTCCCCCCCCTCACCCCCCCCCCTCACCCCCTCTGGTTCTTTTCCCAATCGCCTTCAATCTGTGTCCCCCTCTGGTCCCCGACCCTCCTGTCGCTGGGAACAGTTTATCCTTATCGACCCCCGTCACAATCCCCTTTCCCCGATTCGGAACGCCTCGATTCAATCTCCCCCTTAACCTTCTCCGCTCAAAGGAGAACGGTCCCATCTCCCCTCCAGCTTCTCCCAGTCTCTCTCTCTCTCTCTGCGTTATTCTCTCTCTCGCTCTCTCCGTGTTATTCCCCCTCCCTCCCTCTCTCTCTCTCTCTGTCCTCCCCGGGATAACAGTGTGGAACGCTCACTCTCTCGGTCGCGGTCGAGATATTTCGGAGTGTTTGGACCATCAATCCGATAACTCACTCTAACTGTCATCAGCTTCCGTTAGCGAGGGTGCCTCCTCCTCTCCCGCTCCCAGGGGGATCCCTTTACATCCACACAGCCGGAATTTGATCCCCGCGCCGCTCTCCGCTTACGGAACGCGATACCCATTCCGCGCTCGGAATTCCAGTCCCGTTTACACAAGAGGCATTCCTCCGCGTTTCTCTGGGAACGCGCCAGGAACCCAAAACAGCAGGCGGAGCGCAGCGTGCGCACTGTACCCCCGCCCCCACACTGTACCCCCCCCACACTGTATCCCCCCCACACTGTATCCCCCCACACTGTACCCCCCCCACACTGTACCCCCCCCACACTGTACCCCCCCCACACTGTATCCCCCACACTGTACCCCCCCCACACTGTACCCCCCCACACTGTACCCCCCCCCCCACACTGTATCCCCCCCACACTGTATCCCCCACACTGTACCCCCCCCACACTGTATCCCCCACACTGTACCCCCCCCCACACTGTACCCCCCACACTGTACCCCCCCACACTGTACCCCCCCACACTGTACCCCCCCCCACACTGTATCCCCCCCACACTGTATCCCCCACACTGTACCCCCCCCACACTGTATCCCCCACACTGTACCCCCCCCCCACACTGTACCCCCCACACTGTACCCCCCCACACTGTACCCCCACCCACACTATACCCCCACCCACAATGTACCCCCCCACACTGTACCCCCCCCACACTGTATCCCCCCACACTGTACCCCCCCCCACACTGTATCCCCCCCCACACTGTATCCCCCCACACTGTACCCCCCCACACTGTACCCCCCCACACTGTACCCCCCCACACTGTACCCCCCCCACACTGTACCCCCCCACACTGTACCCCCCCACACTGTACCCCCCCACACTGTACCCCCCCCACACTGTATCCCCCCACACTGTACCCCCCCCACACTGTATCCCCCCCCCACACTGTATCCCCCCACACTGTACCCCCCCCACACTGTACCCCCCCCACACTGTACCCCCCCACACTGTACCCCCCCCCACACTGTACCCCCCCCCACACTGTACCCCCCCTACACTGTACCCCCCCCACACTGTATCCCCCCACACTGTATCCCCCACACTGTACCCCCCCACACTGTACCCCCCCACACTGTACCCCCACCCACACTGTCCCCCCCCCACGCTGTATCCCCCCACACTGTACCCCCACACACTGCACTCCCCCACACTGTATCCCTCCCAAACTGTACCCCCCCCACACTGTACCCCCCCCACACTGTATCCCTCCCAAACTGTACCCCCCCCACACTGTAACCCCCCACACTTTAACCCCCCACACTGTACCCCCCCCCACACTGTACCCCCCACACTGTACCCCCCCCACACTGTACCCCACCCACACTGTACCCCCCCACACTGTACCCCCCCACACTGTAACCCCCACACTGTACCCCCCCACACTGTACCCACCCACACTGTACCGCCCACACTGTACCCCCCCACACTGTAACCCCCCACACTGTACCCCCCCCCACACTGCACCCCCACCCACACTGTACCCCCCACACTGTACCCCCCCCACACTGTACCCCACCCACACTGTTCCCCCCTCACACTGTACCCCCCACACTGTAACCCCCCACACTGTACCCCCCCCACACTGTACCCCCCCACACTGTACACCCCCCACACTGCACCCCCCACACTGTACCCCCCACCTACACTGTATCCCCCCCACACTGTACCCCCCCACACTGCACCCCCCACACTGTACCCCCCCCACACTGTACCCCCCCCCACACTGTACCCCCCTCACACTGTACCCCCCCCACACTGTACCCCCCCCACACTGTACCCCCCACACTGTACCCCCCCCACACTGTACCCCCCCCACACTGTACCCCCCCCACACTGCACCCCCCCCACACTGCACCCCCCCCCACACTGCACCCCCCCCCACACTGCACCCCCCCACACTGTACCCCCCCACACTGTACCCCCCCACACTGCACCCCCCCACACTGCACCCCCCCCCACACTGCACCCCCCCCACACTGTACCCCCCCACACTGTACTCCCCCCACACTGTACCCCCCCACATTGTACCCCCCCCACACTGTACCCCCCCACACTGTATCCCCCACACTGGACCACCCCCACACTGGACCCCCCCCACACTGGACCCCCCCCACACTGGACCCCCCCCACACTGTACCCCCCCCACACTGTACCCCCACCACACTGCACCCCCCCACACTGTACCCCCCCACACTGTACCCCCCCACACTGCACCCCCACCACACTGCACCCCCCCACACTGTACCCCCCCACACTGCACCCCCCCCACACTGTACCCCCCCACACTGTACCCCCACCCACACTGCACCCCCCCCACACTGCACCCCCCCACACTGCACCCCCCCACACTGCACCCCCCCACACTGCACCCCCCCACACTGCACCCCCCACCCACACTGCACCCCCCCACCCACACTGCACCCCCCACCCACACTGCACCCCCCACCCACACTGCACCCCCCACCCACACTGCACCCCCCCACACTGCGCCCCCCCACACTGCGCCCCCCCCACACTGCACCCCCCACACTGCACCCCCCCACACTGCACCCCCCACCCACACTGCACCCCCCACCCACACTGCACCCACACTGCACCCCCCACACTACACCCCCCCCACACTGCACCCCCCCACACTGCACCCCCCTCACTGTACCCCCCCACACTGTACCCCCCCCACACTGCACCCCCCACACACTGCACCCCCCCACACTGTACCCCCCCACACTGTACCCCCACCCACACTGCACCCCCCCCACACTGTACCCCCCACACTGCACCCCCACCACACTGCGCCCCCCCACACTGCACCCCCCACACTGTACCCCCACCCACACTGCACCGCCCCCACACTGTACCCTCCCACACTGCACCCCCCACACTGCACCCCCCCACACTGCACCTCCCTCACACTGCACCCCCCCACGCTGTACCCCCACCCACACTGCACCCCCACCCACACTGTACCC
>NW_027592427.1:0-12500 GCF_964213995.1 Mustelus asterias
CTCTTGCCAGAGACTAAGTCCAGTTTGGTTAATGATTTACCAGACCTCCGTTCAGCGCGGCCGATGGTCTCAACCATTCCGGCCGCCGGCGGAGCTCCACCCGGGGCTGCAACCGGGTGAGGTCCGGGCCCTCGGTCGTGCCCGTCGGCTGGACCATCTCTCTTGCCAGAGACTAAGTCCAGTTTGGTTAATGATTTACCAGACCTCCGTTCAGCGCGGCCGATGGTCTCAACCATTCCGGCCGCCGGCGGAGCCCCACCCGGGGCTGCAGCCGGGTGAGGTCCGGGCCCTCGGTCGTGCCCGTCGGCTGGACCATCTCTCTTGCCAGAGACTAAGTCCAGTTTGGTTAATGATTTACCAGACCTCCGTTCAGCGCGGCCGATGGTCTCAACCATTCCGGCCGCCGGCGGAGCCCCACCCGGGGCTGCAGCCGGGTGAGGTCCGGGCCCTCGGTCGTGCCCGTCGGCTGGACCATCTCTCTTGCCAGAGACTAAGTCCAGTTTGGTTAATGATTTACCAGACCTCCGTTCAGCGCGGCCGATGGTCTCAACCATTCCGGCCGCCGGCGGAGCCCCACCCGGGGCTGCAACCGGGTGAGGTCCGGGCCCTCGCTCGAGGGGAAGGCACCCCCGGCCGCGGCCGGTGCCCAGGCCGCCGCTTTTCCGACGGCCGAAAAAGTCGGAAAAACGGCCGAAAATCCGGGGAAATACTAGCCCAATCTGGCCGAACGGCCGTCGGGGCGGCGGGCCCGGTGCGGTCCCGGCAGACCTGGGGGCTCGAGCGGGGCCCTGCTTCGATTTTCCTCCTTCAATGCAGCAAACTCAAAACTGGTTAATGAGTTGCCACATGTCATTGCCATCGCCTTCCTGCTATTCTGCAGGTACCCCGCCAACCCCCCGTGCCAGAAAATGCAAGTGGCCACCTCGGCGGGGTGTGCCCCGGTAGTCCTACCGGGGAAGGGGCCCGGAGGCCCCGCAAAACGGTTCAATCTCAACTCCATCCCCACTTCCGGGGGTAACTGGTTAACCAGCCTCGGGACTCCCCTGCCAGAAAATGCGAGTGGCCACCTCGGCGGGACGGATCCGCCGAGCTCTGCGGGAAACCGTGCACCCTGCCCCGCCACCACCGACCGGATCTGACTTCATAGAGCTCCGTGCGGCTCCCATTTTTGCTCTGCGGGGCCAGGGAGCCTCCGAATCGGAAGGACTACCGCCATCGCGGGTGCATCACTGCTGCCGGGTGGCCACGGCCTGCCAGCCCTCACCTGGACCCCCCCTCCTGCGCCAGGGGCCAAGTCCAGTTTGGTTAATGAGTTACCCGAGCTCCGTTCAGCGCGGCCGATGGTCTCAACCATTCCGGCCGCCGGCGGAGCTCCTCCGGGGCTGCAAACGGGTGAATTCCGGGCCCTCGCTCGAGGGGAAGGCACCCCCGGCCGCGGCCGGTGGCCAGGCCGCCGCTTTTCCGACGTCCGAAAAAGTCGGAAAAACGGCCAAAAATCCGGAGAAATACTAGCCCATTCTGGCCGAACGGCCGTCGGGGCGGCGGCCCGGTGCGGTCCCGGCAGACCTGGGGGCTCGAGCGGGGCCCTGTTTCGATTTTCCGCCTTCAATGCAGCAAAGTCAAAACTGGTTAATGAGTTGCCACATGTCATTGCCATCGCCTTCCTGCTATTCTGCAGGTACCCCGCCAACCCACCGTGCCAGAAAATGCAAGTGTCCACCTCGGCGGGAACACCTCCGGTAGTCATGCCGCCGAAGAGGTCCCGACGGCGGCATGAGGGGGTCAAATCCATCCCGATGGGGACCGACGGTTCTTTTTAAAAACGCGTTTTTTCGCGATTTCAACGGCCGGGCCGCCTCGCCCCGGGTCGCCACGACCCCGAACCGCCACCCGCCGGTCGCCGAAGCCGATAGAGCGCCGCCTACCGGTCATCAAATAATTGGTTAATGAGTTCCCCCGAAGTTGGTTAATGTTTTCCCGGCTGTTGCTTAGTCTGATCCCCGCAGCTCCTGATACTAAGGGCAGCTGCTTAATGTACTGCCCCCTGTTGGACAATGGCTTCCCCGCCGTTGGTTGATGCTTTACCCGCCTCTGGTGGATGTTTTCCCGAAACTGGTTAATGAGTTCCCACGAAACTGGTTAATGAGTTCCCACGAAGTTGTTTTCCCCGCTGCTGGTTCATTTGCACCCCGCTGCTCCTGATACTAAGGGCAGCTGCTTAATGTGCTCCCCCCTGTTGGACGAAGGCTTCCCCGCCGTTGGTTGATGCTTTCCCCGCCTCTGGTTGATGTTTTCCCGAAACTGGTTAATGAGTTCCCCCGAAACTGGTTAATGAGTTCCCACGAAACTGGTTAATGAGTTCCCCCGCGGTTGGTTGATCTTTTCCCGGCTGTTGCTTAATCTGATCCCCGCTGCTCCTGATACTTAGGGCAGCTGCTTAATGTACTGCCCCCTGTTGGACAATGGCTTCCCCGCCGTTGGTTGATGCTTTACCCGCCTCTGGTGGATGTTTTCCCGAAACTGGTTAATGAGTTCCCACGAAACTGGTTAATGAGTTCCCACGAAGTTGTTTTCCCCGCTGCTGGTTCATTTGTACCCCGCTGCTCCTGAGACTAAGGGCAGCTGCTTAATGTGCTCCCCACTGTTGGACAAAGGCTTCCCGGCCGTTGGTCGATGCTTTCCCCGCCTTTGGTGGAGGATTTCCCGAAACTGGTTAATGAGTTCCCCAGAAACTGGTTAATGAGTTCCCACGAAACTGGTTAATGAGTTCCCCCGCGGTTGGCTGATCTTTTCCCGGCTGTTGCTTAATCTGATCCCCGCGGCTCCTGATACTAAGGGCAGCTGCTTAATGTGCTCCCCACTGTAGGACAATGGCTTCCCCGCCGTTGGTTGATGCTTTCCCCGCCTCTGGTTGATGTTTTCCCGAAACTGGTTAATGAGTTCCCACGAAACTGGTTAATGAGTTCCCACGAAGTTGCTTTCCCCGCTGCTGGTTCATTTGTACCCCGCTGCTCCTGATACTAAGGGCAGCTGCTTAATGTACTTCCCCCTGTTGGACAATGGCTTCCCCGCCGTTGGTTGATGCTTTCCCCGCCTTTGGTGGACGTTTTCCCGAAACTGGTTAATGAGTTCCCACGAAACTGGTTAATGAGTTCCCACGAAGTTGTTTTCCCCGCTGCTGGTTCATTTGTACCCCGCTGCTCCTGATACTAAGGGCAGCTGCTTAATGTGCTCCCCCCTGTTGGACAATGGCTTCCCCGCCGTTGGTGCATGTTTTCCCCGCCTTTGGTGGAAGTTTTCCCGAAACTGGTTAATGAGTTCCCACGAAACTGGTTAATGAGTTCCCACGAAGTTTTTTTCCCCGCTGCTGGTTCATTTGTACCCCGCTGCTCCTGATACTAAGGGCAGCTGCTTAATGTGCTCCCCCCTGTTGGACAATGGCTTCCCCGCCGTTGGTGCATGTTTTCCCCGCCTTTGGTGGAAGTTTTCCCGAAACTGGTTAATGAGTTCCCACGAAACTGGTTAATGAGTTCCCCCGCGGTTGGCTGATCTTTTCCCGGCTGTTGCTTACTCTGATCCCCGCTGCTCCTGATACTAAGGGCAGCTGCTTAATGTGCTCCCGTCTGTTGGACAATGGCTTCCCCGCCGTTGGTTGATGCTTTCCCCGCCTTTGGTGGACGTTTTCCCGAAACTGGTTAATGAGTTCCCACGAAACTGGTTAATGAGTTCCCACGAAACTGGTTAATGAGTTCCCACGAAGTTGTTTTCCCCGCTGCTGGTTCATTTGCACCCCGCTGCTCCTGATACTAAGGGCAGCTGCTTAATGTGCTCCCCCCTGTTGGACGAAGGCTTCCCCGCCGTTGGTTGATGCTTTCCCCGCCTCTGGTTGATGTTTTCCCGAAACTGGTTAATGAGTTCCCCCGAAACTGGTTAATGAGTTCCCACGAAGCTGTTTTCCCCGCTGCTGGTTCATTTGTACCCCGCTGCTCCTGATACTAAGGGCAGCTGCTTAATGTGCTCCCGCCTGTTGGACAATGGCTTCCCCGCCGCTGGTTGATGTTTTCCCCGCCTTTGGTGGAAGGTTTCCCGAAACTGGTTAATGAGTTCCCCCGAAACTGGTTAATGAGTTCCCACGAAACTGGTTAATGAGTTCCCCCGCGGTTGGCTGATCTTTTCCCGGCTGTTGCTTAATCTGATCCCCGCTGCTCCTGATACTTAGGGCAGCTGCTTAATGTACTGCCCCCTGTTGGACAATGGCTTCCCCGCCGTTGGTTGATGCTTTCCCCGCCTCTGGTGGATGTTTTCCCGAAACTGGTTAATGAGTTCCCACGAAACTGGTTAATGAGTTCCCACGAAGTTGTTTTCCCCGCTGCTGGTTCATTTGTACCCCGCTGCTCCTGAGACTAAGGGCAGCTGCTTAATGTGCTCCCCACTGTTGGACAAAGGCTTCCCGGCCGTTGGTCGATGCTTTCCCCGCCTTTGGTGGAGGATTTCCCGAAACTGGTTAATGAGTTCCCAGGAAACTGGTTAATGAGTTCCCCCGCGGTTGGCTGATCTTTTCCCGGCTGTTGCTTAATCTGATCCCCGCTGCTCCTGATACTAAGGGCAGCTGCTTAATGTGCTCCCCACTGTTGGACAATGGCTTCCCCGCCGTTGGCTGATGCTTTCCCCGCCTTTGGTGGACGTTTTCCCGAAACTGGTTAATGAGTTCCCACGAAACTGGTTAATGAGTTCCCACGAAACTGGTTAATGAGTTCCCCCGCGGTTGGCTGATCTTTTCCCGGCTGTTGCTTAATCTGTTCCCCGCTGCTCCTGAGACTAAGGGCAGCTGCTTAATGTGCTCCCCCCTGTTGGACAAAGGCTTCCCCGCCGTTGGTTGATGCTTTCCCCGCCTCTGGTGGAAGATTTCCCGAAACTGGTTAATGAGTTCCCCCGAAACTGGTTAATGAGTTCCCACGAAGCTGTTTTCCCCGCTGCTGGTTCATTTGTGCACCGCTGCTCCTGATACTAAGGGCAGCTGCTTAATGTGCTCCCCCCTGTTGGACAAAGGCTTCCCCGCCGTTGGTTGATGCTTTCCCCGCCTCTGGTTGATGTTTTCCCGAAACTGGTTAATGAGTTCCCACGAAACTGGTTAATGAGTTCCCCCGCGGTTTCCTGATCTTTTCCCGGCTGCTGCTAAATCTGATCCCCGCTGCTCCTGATACTAAGGGCAGCTGCTTAATGTGCTCCCCCCTGTTGGACAATGGCTTCCCCGCCGTTGGTGCATGTTTTCCCCGCCTTTGGTGGAAGGTTTCCCGAAACTGGTTAATGAGTTCCCACGAAACTGGTTAATGAGTTCCCACGGAGTTGTTGTCCCCGCTGCTGGTTCATTTGTACCCCGCTGCTCCTGATACTAAGGGCAGCTGCTTAATGTGCTCCCCCCTGTTGGACAATGGTTTCCCCGCCGTTGGTGCATGTTTTCCCCGCCTTTGGTGGAAGGTTTCCCGAAACTGGTTAATGAGTTCCCACGAAACTGGTTAATGAGTTCCCACGGAGTTGTTTTCCCCGCTGCTGGTTCATTTGTACCCCGCTGCTCCTGATACTAAGGGCAGCTGCTTAATGTACTCCCCCCTGTTGGACAATGGCTTCCCCGCCGTTGGTGCATGTTTTCCCCGCCTCTGGTTGATGTTTTCCCGAAACTGGTTAATGAGTTCCCACGAAACTGGTTAATGAGTTCCCCCGCGGTTGGCTGATCTTTTCCCGGCTGTTGCTTAATCTGATCCCCGCTGCTCCTGATACTAAGGGCAGCTGCTTAATGTACTCCCCCCTGTTGGACAATGGCTTCCCCGCCGTTGGTGCATGTTTTCCCCGCCTTTGGTGGAAGGTTTCCCGAAACTGGTTAATGAGTTCCCAGGAAACTGGTTAATGAGTTCCCACGGAGTTGTTTTCCCCGCTGCTTGTTCATTTGTACCCCGCTGCTCCTGATACTAAGGGCAGCTGCTTAATGTGCTCCCCACTGCTGGACAATGGCTTCCCCGCCGTTGGTTGATGCTTTCCCCGCCTTTGGTGGATGTTTTCCCGAAACTGGTTAATGAGTTCCCACGAAACTGGTTAATGAGTTCCCACGAAACTGGTTAATGAGTTCCCACGAAGCTGTTTTCCCCGCTGCTGGTTCATTTGTACCCCGCTGCTCCTGATACTAAGGGCAGCTGCTTAATGTGCTCCCCACTGTTGGACAATGGCTTCCCCGCCGTTGGTTCATGTTTTCCCCGCGTTTGGTGGAAGTATTCCCGAAACTGGTTAATGAGTTCCCACGAAACTGGTTAATGAGTTCCCCCGCGGTTGGCTGATCTTTTCCCGGCTGTTGCTTAATCTGATCCCCGCTGCTCCTGATACTAAGGGCAGCCACTTAATGTGCTCCCCACTTTTGGACAAGGGCTTCCCGGCCGTTGGTTCATGCTTTCCCCGCCTTTGGTGGAGGTTTTCCCGAAACTGGTTAATGAGTTCCCACGAAACTGGTTAATGAGTTCCCCCGCGGTTTCCTGATCTTTTCCCGGCTGTTGCTTAATCTGATCCCCGCTGCTCCTGACACTAAGGGCAGCTGCTTAATGTGCTCCCCACTGTTGGACAATGGCTTCCCCGCCGTTGGTTGATGTTTTCCCCGCCTTTGGTGGACGTTTTCCCGAAACTGGTTAATGAGTTCCCACGAAACTGGTTAATGAGTTCCCACGGAACTGGTTAATGAGTTCCCCCGCGGTTGGTTGATCTTTTCCCGGCTGTTGCTTAATCTGATCCCCGCTGCTCCTGATACTTAGGGCAGCTGCTTAATGTGCTCCCCCCTGTTGGACAATGGCTTCCCCGCCGTTGGTTGATGTTTTCCCCGCCTTTGGTGGACGTTTTCCCGAAACTGGTTAATGAGTTCCCCCGAAACTGGTTAATGAGTTCCCACGAAGTTGTTTTCCCCGCTGCTGGTTCATTTGTACCCCGCTGCTCCTGATACTAAGGGCAGCTGCTTAATGTGCTCCCCCCTGTTGGACAATGGCTTCCCCGCCGTTGGTGCATGTTTTCCCCGCCTTTGGTGGACGTTTTCCCGAAACTGGTTAATGAGTTCCCACGAAACTGGTTAATGAGTTCCCACGGAGTTGTTTTCCCCGCTGCTTGTTCATTTGTACCCCGCTGCTCCTGATACTAAGGGCAGCTGCTTAATGTGCTCCCCCCTGTTGGACAATGGCTTCCCCGCCGTTGGTGCATGTTTTCCCCGCCGTTGGTGGCAGTTTTCCCGAAACTGGTTAATGAGTTCCCACGAAACTGGTTAATGAGTTCCCCCGCGGTTGGCTGATCTTTTCCCGGCTGTTGCTTAATCTGATCCCCGCTGCTCCTGATACTAAGGGCAGCTGCTTAATGTGCTCCCCCCGGTTGGACAATGCCTTCCCCGCCGTTGGTTCATGCTTTCCCCGCCTTTGGTGGAAGTTTTCCCGAAACTGGTTAATGAGTTCCCCCGAAACTGGTTAATGAGTTCCCACGAAGCTGTTTTCCCCGCTGCTGGTTCATTTGTACCCCGCTGCTCCTGATACTAAGGGCAGCTGCTTAATGTGCTCCCCCCTGTTGGACAAAGGCTTCCCCGCCGTTGGTTGATGTTTTCCCCGCCTTTGGTGGACGTTTTCCCGAAACTGGTTAATGAGTTCCCCCGAAACTGGTTAATGAGTTCCCCCGCGGTTGGCTGATCTTTTCCCGGCTGTTGCTTAATCTGATCCCCGCTGCTCCTGATACTAAGGGCAGCTGCTTAATGTGCTCCCCCCGGTTGGACAATGCCTTCCCCGCCGTTGGTTCATGCTTTCCCCGCCTTTGGTGGAAGTTTTCCCGAAACTGGTTAATGAGTTCCCCCGAAACTGGTTAATGAGTTCCCACGAAGCTGTTTTCCCCGCTGCTGGTTCATTTGTACCCCGCTGCTCCTGATACTAAGGGCAGCTGCTTAATGTGCTCCCCCCTGTTGGACAAAGGCTTCCCCGCCGTTGGTTGATGCTTTCCCCGCCTCTGGTTGAATTTTTCCCGAAACTGGTTAATGAGTTCCCAGGAAACTGGTTAATGAGTTCCCACGAAACTGGTTAATGAGTTCCCCCGCGGTTGGTTGATCTTTTCCCGGCTGTTGCTTAATCTGATCCCCGCCGCTCCTGATACTAAGGGCAGCTGCTTAATGTGCTCCCCCCTGTTGGACAATGGCTTCCCCGCCGTTGGTGCATGTTTTCCCCGCCTTTGGTGGACGTTTTCCCGAAACTGGTTAATGAGTTCCCACGAAACTGGTTAATGAGTTCCCACGAAACTGGTTAATGAGTTCCCCCGCGGTTGGCTGTTCTTTTCCCGGCTGTTGCTTAATCTGATCCCCGCTGCTCCTGATACTAAGGGCAGCTGCCTAATGTGCTCCCCACTGTTGGACAATGGCTTCCCCGCCGTTGGTTGATGCTTTCCCCGCCTTTGGTGGACGTTTTCCCGAAACTGGTTAATGAGTTCCCACGAAACTGGTTAATGAGTTCCCACGAAGTTGTTTTCCCCGCTGCTGGTTCATTTGTACCCCGCTGCTCCTGATACTAAGGGCAGCTGCTTAATGTGCTCCCCCCTGTTGGACAATGGCTTCCCCGCCGTTGGTGCATGTTTTCCCCGCCTTTGGTGGAAGTTTTCCCGAAACTGGTTAATGAGTTCCCACGAAACTGGTTAATGAGTTCCCCCGCGGTTGGCTGATCTTTTCCCTCCTGTTGCTTAATCTGATCCCCGCTGCTCCTGATACTAAGGGCAGCTGCTTAATGTGCTCCCCACTGTTGGACAAAGGCTTCCCCGACGTTGGTTGGTGTTTTCCCCGCCTTTGGTGGACGTTTTCCCGAAACTGGTTAATGAGTTCCCACGAAACTGGTTAATGAGTTCCCACGAAACTGGTTAATGAGTTCCCCCGCGGTTGGCTGTTCTTTTCCCGGCTGTTGCTTAATCTGTTCCCCGCTGCTCCTGATACTAAGGGCAGCTGCTTAATGTGCTCCCCCCCGTTGGACAATGGCTTCCCCGCCGTTGGTTGATGTTTTCCCCGCCTTTGGTGGACGTTTTCCCGAAACTGGTTAATGAGTTCCCCCGAAACTGGTTAATGAGTTCCCACGAAGCTGTTTTCCCCGCTGCTGGTTCATTTGTACCCCGCTGCTCCTGATACTAAGGGCAGCTGCTTAATGTGCTCCCCCCTGTTGGACAAAGGCTTCCCCGCCGTTGGTGCATGTTTTCCCCGCCTTTGGTGGAAGTTTTCCCGAAACTGGTTAATGAGTTCCCAGGAAACTGGTTAATGAGTTCCCCCGCGGTTGGCTGATCTTTTCCCGGCTGTTGCTTAATCTGATCCCCGCTGCTCCTGATACTAAGGGCAGCTGCTTAATGTGCTCCCCCCGGTTGGACAATGGCTTCCCCGCCGTTGGTTCATGCTTTCCCCGCCTTTGGTGGAGGTTTTCCCGAAACTGGTTAATGAGTTCCCACGAAACTGGTTAATGAGTTCCCAGGAAACTGGTTAATGAGTTCCCCCGCGGTTGGCTGATCTTTTCCCGGCTGTTGCTTAATCTGATCCCCGCTGCTCCTGATACTAAGGGCAGCTGCTTAATGTGCTCCCCACTGTTGGACAATGGCTTCCCGGCCGTTGGTTGATGCTTTCCCCGCCTTTGGTGGAAGTTTTCCCGAAACTGGTTAATGAGTTCCCCCGAAACTGGTTAATGAGTTCCCACGAAACTGGTTAATGAGTTCCCACGAAGTTGTTTTCCCCGCTGCTGGTTCATTTGTACCCCGCTGCTCCTGATACTAAGGGCAGCTGCTTAATGTGCTCCCCCCGGTTGGACAATGGCTTCCCCGCCGTTGGTTCATGCTTTCCCCGCCTTTGGTGGAGGTTTTCCCGAAACTGGTTAATGAGTTCCCACGAAACTGGTTAATGAGTTCCCAGGAAACTGGTTAATGAGTTCCCCCGCGGTTGGTTGATCTTTTCCCAGGCTGTTGCTTAATCTGATCCCCGCTGCTCCTGAGACTAAGGGCAGCTGCTTAATGTGCTCCCCACTGTTGGACAGTGGCTTCCCCGCCGTTGGTTGATGCTTTCCCCGCCTTTGGTTGATGTTTTCCCGAAACTGGTTAATGAGTTCCCACGAAACTGGTTAATGAGTTCCCCCGCGGTTTCCTGATCTTTTCCCGGCTGTTGCTTAATCTGATCCCCGCTGCTCCTGATACTAAGGGCAGCTGCTTAATGTGCTCCCCCCTGTTGGACAATGGCTTCCCCGCCGTTGTTTGATGTTTTCCCCGCCTTAGGTGGACGGTTTCCCGAAACTGGTTAATGAGTTCCCACGAAACTGGTTAATGAGTTCCCCCGCGGTTGGCTGATCTTTTCCCGGCTGCTGCTTAATCTCTTCCCCGCTGCTCCTGAGACTAAGGGCAGCTGCTTGATGTGCTCCCCCCCCCCTGTTGGACAATGGCTTCCCCGCCGTTGGTTGATGCTTTCCCCGCCTTTGGTGGAAGTTTTCCCGAAACTGGTTAATGAGTTCCCACGAAACTGGTTAATGCGTTCCCACGACACTGGTTAATGAGTTCCCCCGCGGTTGGCTGATCTTTTCCCGGCTGCTGCTTAATCTCTTCCCCGCTACTCCTGAGACTAAGGGCAGCTGCTTAGTGTACTCCCCGTTGTTGGTTCCTGGCTTCCCCAGTGTTTTGCCTGCCGTTGGTTCATGTCTTCCCGATATTTCGTTCATGTTTTCCCCCGAAGTTGGTGAATGTTTTCCCGGCTGTTGGATAATCTGTTCCCCGCTGCTCCTGAGACTAAGGGCAACTGCTTAATGTACTCCCCGCTGGTGGTTAATGGCTTCCCCGGTGTTTGTTCAACCCCCCGCACCCGCGGTTAGGGTTAGGGTTCGGGTTAGGGTTAGGGTCAAGGCACAGGCAGAAACACGCCCTTACTACACACTCCATGCTCACAAGCACTCCACATTGACTCTCCACGCCCGCACAGGCGCCCCTCACGCCGGCCACACTTTCAAATTGCTCCGTTAGGGTTAGGGTTAGGGTTAGGGCTAGGGCTAGGGCTCGGGTTAGGGTTCGGGTGACGGCTACGGTTAGGGTTAGCGCTAGGGTTAGGGTTAGTGTTAGGGTCAAGGCACAGGCAGAAACACGCCCTTACAACACACTCCATGCTCACAAGGACTCCACATCGACTCTCCACGCCCGCACAGGCGTCCCTCGCGCCGGCCACACTTTCAAATTGCTCCCTTAGGGTTAGGCTTAGGGTTAGGCTAGGGTTAGGGTTAGGGCTAGGGCTCGGGCTAGGGTTAGGCTTAGTGTTAGGGTTAGGGCTAGCGTTAGGGCTATGGTTAGGGTTAGGGCCACGGTTAGGGTTAGGGTTAGGGTTAGGGCTAGTGTTAGGGTTAGGGTTAGGGTTAGTGTTAGGGTGAGGGCTAGGGTTAGGGCTTTGGTTAGGGTTAGGGTTAGGGCCACGGTTAGGGTTAGGGTTTGGGCTAGGGTTAGGGTTAGGGTTAGGGTTAGTGTTAGGGTTAGGGCTAGGGTTAGGGCTTTGGTAAGGGTTAGGGTTAGGGTTTGGGCTAGGGCCACGGTTAGGGTTAGGGTTAGGGTTTGGGCTAGGGTTAGGGTTAGGGTTAGTGTTAGGGTTAGGGCTAGGGTTAGGGCTTTGGTCAGGGTTAGGGTTAGGGTTTGGGCTAGGGTTAGGGTTAGTGTTAGGGTTAGGGTTAGTGTTAGGGTTAGGGCTAGGGTTAGGGCTTTGGTTAGGGCTAGGGCCACGGTTAGGGTTAGGGTTAGGGTTTGGGCGAGGGTTAGGGCTTTGGTTAGGGTTTGGGTTAGGTTTTGGGCTAGGGCTAGGGTTAGTGTTAGGGTTAGGGTTAGTGTTAGGGTTAGGGCTAGGGTTAGGGCTTTGGTTAGGGTTAGGGCCACGGTTAGGGTTAGGGTTTGGGCTAGGGTTAGGGTTAGTGTTAGGGTTAGGGTTTGGGCTAGGGTTAGGGTTAGGGTTAGGGTTAGTGTTAGGGTTAGGGCTAGGGTTAGCGCTTTGGTTAGGGTTAGGGTTTGGGCTAGGGTTAGGGTTAGGGTTAGGGTTAGTGTTAGGGTTAGGGCTAGGGCTAGGGCTTTGGTTAGGGTTAGGGCCACGGTTAGGGTTAGGGTTTGGGCTAGGGTTAGGGTTCGGGTTAGGGTTAGGGCTAGGGTTAGGGTGAGGGCTAGTGCTCGGGCTAGGGTTAGGCTTAGTGTTAGGGTTCGGGTTAGGGTTAGGGCTAGGGTTTGGGTGAGGGCTCGTGCTCGGGCTAGGGTTAGGCTTTGTGTTAGGGTTAGGGCGCGGGTTTGGGTTAGTCTTAGAGTTAGGCTTAGGGTTATGCTTAGGGTCAGGGCACATGCAGAAACACGCCCTTACTCAACACTCCGTGCGCACAAGGACTCCACATTGACTCTCCACGCCCGCACAGGCGCCCCTCGCGCCGGCCACACTTTCAAATTGCACCCCTAGTCGCGCATTAAGCCCGCCTACG
>NW_027592427.1:17500-22500 GCF_964213995.1 Mustelus asterias
AATATGCTTAAATTCAGCGGGTTGACACGTCTGATCTGAGGTCGTAGGCAGCAACGAGTGCTCTGGCCGGCCGGTCGTCGGCGCCTCCACGCGCTTCGGGCGCACACACAGACACACACACGTACGCGTGCTCGCAAGTGCGCGCCGTGCTGCGCAGCGGATGCACAGGCACGGACACACACGGAACGCACACGGTACTGCGAGCGCTGCGTGCCCCCTCGCACTCGGCGCCGGACCGGGCTCGGCACGTCAACTGTTCCAGAGAATCGTTTGCGGCGAGGCGTGCGCCCACCTCCACGGTAACGGAAAGCAGTGCTGCTGGCGGGGTCGCGGTGCGACGGCGGTATCGAGCGAGAGAAAAGCAGGGCCGTGGGACACACAGCCTGCCGGAGCGAAAGGCCAGACGCCAAGGACGAAGCCGGGCGGCGGAGCGCACGGGCTGCAAGCGGCGGGTGGCCACGCCGCGGCCAGGACAGCACCTTTCACGTAGAAGACTTCGGCGGCAGCAGGACACGGGGAGACACCGGAGCGAGGACCACACGGCCAAGTCGGCTCTGCGACGATTCGAACCCAAGGCACACGTTGAACGCGGGCGCAGGCACATTGCCCCAGAACCGCAACGGCAGAGGGTGGGCTGCGGAGTGTGGAAGGAGCCGCAGCTCCAGCGCAACACAAGCAACGACACCCAACCGCCACGGATTCCCACGACAAAAATGCAAGCACTCGCACGCGCAACAGAGGGAAGAAAAGCACGGCACGACCGAGCACCGATCCAGGCATCAAGCGTCACACGCGTCAAGCTGCCGTCCTCCACGCGACGGCACTGAACGGCCACGGCAACCCACCGGCAGGCAACCGAGCACGGACCACGCGAGGCAACGTGTCCGGAGACGTCCAGCGGACAGTCACTCCACTCTCTCACTCTCTGTGCCGGAGCACCCAACCGAGCCAACTCTTGCGGATCCTTCCCGTGGACGAGCCACACACACACATCAACAGAGAGTCAACCCCCCTGGCCCGAGCCTAACGGAAGGCACACACGGTCCCGGCAGCGAGGCAGTCACGTTCTCTCTCTCTGGCAACCCGATGACAGCCGTGCCGGCGACCCCGAGGTGGCTGGGCCAGTGCGGGAGCGGGCAGTGCCGACGAGCCCGGAGGCGGACGCCGGCACCCAAGAGGTCAAGCTCTCCGACGCGGATTACTCTGGGTCTGCACTTAGGGGGACAGAGAGGACGGCACCTCTGCGACACCCCAGCCGCGCTCTTCGGCGCACGGATGCGCGCGAAGTGCGATTGATTGTCAAGCGACCCTCAGACAGACGTAGCCCCGGGAGGAACCCGGGGCCGCAAAGTGCGTTCAAAGTGTCGATGATCAATGTGTCCTGCAATTCACATTAATTCTCGCAGCTAGCTGCGTTCTTCATCGACGCACGAGCCGAGTGATCCACCGCTAAAAGTTGTATCGGGTTTCGGATCGGTTGCCCGATCCTGGGACGCGCAAAACGCTCCCCCGCCGACGTGACGGTGGAGCCCCAGCCTGGCGCGTACCACGGCGTGAGCCCGGAGGCGCACGCACTCGAGCGACAATCAAGCGAAAAAAAGGAGGAATCAGGGCGCTCGCAGGCGTTGAGTGCCGGCGTGGGTGAGGGGCCGGGGCCCGCCACGCGCCGTCACGCCCCGCAACAGCCAGAGGCAGAGTTCTCTGGTGTCACCGTCTGGCGGTAGGCTCGAGAGTCGAGGCGAGGCCGCAGCGGACTGAGTCGGGTGCAAGCCGCGGAGGACAGGCCGACGCTACGGGCGCAAGCCGACCCCGCACGCCCCAACCTCGGCGGGCTGGGGAAGGGGGCGCGGCGGAACGCTCGCAAGCGCGGCTGCCCCCGCGGACAGGCACATTCTCTCGAACGCGGTGGACGCTCGCTCAAGTCAGCACGAGACCAGACCGGACCGACAGGCGGACAACGAATCTTTAAACCTCGCACCCACCCTCCGCACACGGGTGCCGGAGGAATGGTGAGCATGAACAGGTACCCCTCACCGGGCTTTGAAGAGAGTGACTAGAATGCGACCAAAGCTTCACCGCGGCGGGAGACAAAAAGGCCCCTGACTGCACCAGAACGTCTCCCTGCGGAGTCACACAGTGGCCGTTCACCGTGGTCCCGTCGACAAGCCGCCAGGACAAGCACCCAAGCCCGCAGCAGCTCTCTTCGTTTCAACTGCGGATGTAATGCTGCAAGGCGGTGGCAAGGTCACGTCGCAGCCCGCAAGCCGTCGCCAAGGCGAGAGGAAGACGGTCCCCACAGCGGGCACACACAGACGGACGTGGAGCACGGGGCGGCGGCCCACAGGTGCGCACACGCGCCGTGCCGAGGATCGGTGCGGACGCCGGTGACATCGCACCCGGCAGAGCGGCTAGGCAGAAGTCGCTGCGGAGGAGGAGCACCGTCGGCGGAACGGTCTGCTGGCGGGCGAGGGACCAAACGAGCAGCTAGAACGGGCGGAGTGGACCGGACTGCAGAAGCGGAGTGAGTGCGTGGCTGACGCCACCGTCTCCCTCCGAGCGTCTGCTCGCGCCGGCCAAACCGCCGAACCGCTGAACGAAAGGACCGCATCGTCCCACGCAGGCAGGCCGGCCGTGTTGCCGTGCGTGCCCCCACCTCTCGGACGGACTGCAAAGACACCCTACGAAGCCAACGGCGAAGCCCTTCCAACGGCGCAGGCGTAGCGTGTGCGGCACCCGCATGGACTTGCCGGCGTGCAACCGAGCGTGTGCGTGCTCGTCGGTGGCGGCGCCCGCGCGCCGGCCCAACCGAGTGGGACCGAGATCGACGTCGCCCGGCTTCGGCGGAACGTGCGTACGGGTGACCAGGCCCGTTCGACGGGTACGGCGAAATTGTCGGTGTGACCTCCCACCCGCGTGGGAGGCGCCAGCGTCAGTACGGGCCACGGCCCCGGGGCCAACCCCCGTGAGGCTCTCCTGCCTGGCCCAACCGGCGCAGCCTTCGAGTTCAAGGAGTGACGGGCCGCCCTCCCCGGAGAGGTGGCGGGCCCCCGGCCGACAAAGATCCTTCACAACGTGTTCACCAACAGAAACCTTGTTACGATTTTTATTCTGTGTTACGGGTTTCGGTTCGGGCCCCCGGAGAGGTTGTCCGATACCTGGCCCCGGGGCCGGCCCCCGTGAGGCTCTCCTGCCTGGCCCAACCGGCGCCAGCCTTCGCGTTCAAGGAGTGACGGGCCGCCCTCCCCGGAGAGGTGGCGGGCCCCCGGCCGACAAAGATCCTTCACAACGTGTTCACCAACAGAAACCTTGTTACGACTTTTATACCGTGTCGGGTTTCGGCTCGGGCCCCCGGAGAGGTTGTCCGATCCTGGGACGCGCTAAACGCTCCCCCGCCGACGTGACGGTGGAGCCCCAGCCTGGCGCGTACCACGGCGTGAGCCCCGGAGGCACACGCACTCGAGCGACAATCAAGCGAAAAACCTTTCTCGGAGGAAACAGGGCGCTCGCAGGCGTTGAGTGCCGGCGTGGGTGACGGGCCGGAGCCCGACACGCGCCGTCACGCCCCGCAACAGCCAGAGGCAGAGTTCTCTGGTGTCACCGTCTGTCGGAAGGCTCGAGAGTCGAGGCGAGGCCGCAGCGGACTGAGTCGGGTGCAAGCCGCGGAGGACAGGCCGACGCTACGGGCGCAAGCCGACCCCGCACGCCCCAACCTCGGCGGGCTGGGGAAGGGGGCGCGGCGGAACGCTCGCAAGCGCGGCTGCCCCCGCGGACAGGCACATTCTCTCGAACGCGGAGGACACTCGCTCAAGTCAGCACGAGACCGGACCGACAGGCGGACCACGAATCTTTAAACCTCGCACCCACCCTCTGCACGCGGGTGCTCGAGGAATGGTGAGCATGAACAGGTACCCCGTACCGGGATTGAAGAGAGAGTGACTAGAATGCGACCAAAGCTTCACCGCGGCGGGAGACAAAAAGGCCCCTGACTGCACCAGAACGTCTCCCTGCGGAGTCACACAGTGGCCGTTCACCGTGGTCCCGTCGACAAGCCGCCAGGACAAGCACCCAAGCCCGCAGCAGCTCTCTTCGTTTCAACTGCGGATGTAATGCTGCAAGGCGGTGGCAAGGTCACGTCGCAGCCCGCAAGCCGTCGCCCAGGCGAGAGGAAGACGGTCCCCACAGCGGGCACACACGGACGGACGTGGAGCACGGGGCGGCGGCCCACAGGTGCGCACCCGCGCCGTGCCGAGGATCGGTGCGGACGCCGGAGACATCGCACCCGGCAGAGGGGCTAGGCAGAAGTCGCTGCGGAGGAGGAGCACCGTCGGCGGAACGGTCTGCTGGAGGGCGAGGGACCAAACGAGCAGCTAGAACGGGCGGAGTGGACCGGACTGCAGAAGCAGAGTGAGTGCGTGGCTGACGCCACCGTCTCCCCCCAAGCATCTGCTCGCGCCGGCCAAACCGTGGAACCGCTGAACGAAAGGACCGCATCGTCCCAAGCAGGCAGGCCGGCCGTGTTGCCGTGCGTGCCCCCACCTCTCGGACGGACTGCAAAGACACCCCCACAGGGCTGTGTGCGACGCCAACGGCGAAGCCCTTCCAACGACGCAGGCGTTGCGTGTGCGGCACCAATGCCGAGGATCGGTGCGGACGCCGGAGACATCGCACCCGGCAGAGGGGCTAGGCAGAAGTCGCTGCGGAGGAGGAGCACCGTCGGCGGAACGGTCTGCTGGCGGGCGAGGGACCAAACGAGCAGCTAGAACGGGCGGAGTGGACCGGACTGCAGAAGCAGAGTGAGTGCGTGGCTGACGCCACCGTCTCCCCCCCAAGCATCTGCTCGCGCCGGCCAAACCGTGGAACCGCTGAACGAAAGGACCGCATCGTCCCAAGCAGGCAGGCCGGCCGTGTTGCCGTGCGTGCCCCCACCTCTCGGACGGACTGCAAAGACACCCCCACAGGGCTGTGTGCGACGCCAACGGCGAAGCCCTTCCAACGACGCA
>NW_027592427.1:27500-40000 GCF_964213995.1 Mustelus asterias
TGCAGGTGTCCACCTCGGCGGGGTGCGGCCCGGTAGTCCTACCGAGAATGAGGCCTGGGGGGCCCGCAAAACGGGTCAATCGCAACTCCATGCGGGCTACCGGCGGCAACTCATTAACCAGCCTCCGGACACTTGTGCCAGAAAATGCAGGTGCCCACCTCGGCGGGACGGATCCACCAACCTCTGCGGGAAACCATGCACCGAGCCTGGCGACCGCCGACCGGATCTGACTTCATAGACTTCCGTCTGTGCTCACATTTTTGCTCTGCGGGCACAGGGAGCCTCCAAGTCGGCAGCACAACCGCACCCTCGGGTGCTGGCTTTTCACTGGTTCACCATTTACTGCCGGCTCACACCTGGGCCACCCTCCCGTGGCCAGAGCCTGAGCCTAGTGCGGCTTAATCTCCCACCGTGCCCCGTTTGATGGACCCTCTCTGCGGCCAGAGGCTAAGTCAAGTTCGGCTAACTCTGCCACCGTGCCCGTCGTCTGGACCATCTCTCTTGCCAGAGACTAAGTCCAGTTTGGTTAATGATTTACCAGAGCTCCGTTCAGCGCGGCCGATGGTCTCAACCATTCCTGCCGCCGGCGGAGCTCCACCCGGGGCTGCAACCGGGTGAGGTCCGGGGCCCTCGGTCGTGCCCGTCGGCTGGACCATCTCTCTTGCCAGAGACTAAGTCCAGTTTGGTTAATGATTTACCAGAGCTCCGTTCAGCGCGGCCGATGGTCTCAACCATTCCGGCCGCCGGCGGAGCTCCACCCGGGGCTGCAACCGGGTGAGGTCCGGGGCCCTCGGTCGTGCCCGTCGGCTGGACCATCTCTCTTGCCAGAGACTAAGTCCAGTTTGGTTAATGATTTACCAGAGCTCCGTTCAGCGCGGCCGATGGTCTCAACCATTCCGGCCGCCGGCGGAGCTCCACCCGGGGCTGCAACCGGGTGAGGTCCGGGGCCCTCGGTCGTGCCCGTCGGCTGGACCATCTCTCTTGCCAGAGACTAAGTCCAGTTTGGTTAATGATTTACCAGAGCTCCGTTCAGCGCGGCCGATGGTCTCAACCATTCCGGCCGCCGGCGGAGCTCCACCCGGGGCTGCAACCGGGTGAGGTCCGGGGCCCTCGGTCGTGCCCGTCGGCTGGACCATCTCTCTTGCCAGAGACTAAGTCCAGTTTGGTTAATGATTTACCAGACCTCCGTTCAGCGCGGCCGATGGTCTCAACCATTCCGGCCGCCGGCGGAGCTCCACCCGGGGCTGCAACCGGGTGAGGTCCGGGCCCTCGGTCGTGCCCGTCGGCTGGACCATCTCTCTTGCCAGAGACTAAGTCCAGTTTGGTTAATGATTTACCAGACCTCCGTTCAGCGCGGCCGATGGTCTCAACCATTCCGGCCGCCGGCGGAGCCCCACCCGGGGCTGCAGCCGGGTGAGGTCCGGGCCCTCGGTCGTGCCCGTCGGCTGGACCATCTCTCTTGCCAGAGACTAAGTCCAGTTTGGTTAATGATTTACCAGACCTCCGTTCAGCGCGGCCGATGGTCTCAACCATTCCGGCCGCCGGCGGAGCCCCACCCGGGGCTGCAGCCGGGTGAGGTCCGGGCCCTCGGTCGTGCCCGTCGGCTGGACCATCTCTCTTGCCAGAGACTAAGTCCAGTTTGGTTAATGATTTACCAGACCTCCGTTCAGCGCGGCCGATGGTCTCAACCATTCCGGCCGCCGGCGGAGCCCCACCCGGGGCTGCAACCGGGTGAGGTCCGGGCCCTCGCTCGAGGGGAAGGCACCCCCGGCCGCGGCCGGTGCCCAGGCCGCCGCTTTTCCGACGGCCGAAAAAGTCGGAAAAACGGCCGAAAATCCGGGGAAATACTAGCCCAATCTGGCCGAACGGCCGTCGGGGCGGCGGGCCCGGTGCGGTCCCGGCAGACCTGGGGGCTCGAGCGGGGCCCTGCTTCGATTTTCCTCCTTCAATGCAGCAAACTCAAAACTGGTTAATGAGTTGCCACATGTCATTGCCATCGCCTTCCTGCTATTCTGCAGGTACCCCGCCAACCCCCCGTGCCAGAAAATGCAAGTGGCCACCTCGGCGGGGTGTGCCCCGGTAGTCCTACCGGGGAAGGGGCCCGGAGGCCCCGCAAAACGGTTCAATCTCAACTCCATCCCCACTTCCGGGGGTAACTGGTTAACCAGCCTCGGGACTCCCCTGCCAGAAAATGCGAGTGGCCACCTCGGCGGGACGGATCCGCCGAGCTCTGCGGGAAACCGTGCACCCTGCCCCGCCACCACCGACCGGATCTGACTTCATAGAGCTCCGTGCGGCTCCCATTTTTGCTCTGCGGGGCCAGGGAGCCTCCGAATCGGAAGGACTACCGCCATCGCGGGTGCATCACTGCTGCCGGGTGGCCACGGCCTGCCAGCCCTCACCTGGACCCCCCCTCCTGCGCCAGGGGCCAAGTCCAGTTTGGTTAATGAGTTACCCGAGCTCCGTTCAGCGCGGCCGATGGTCTCAACCATTCCGGCCGCCGGCGGAGCTCCTCCGGGGCTGCAAACGGGTGAATTCCGGGCCCTCGCTCGAGGGGAAGGCACCCCCGGCCGCGGCCGGTGGCCAGGCCGCCGCTTTTCCGACGTCCGAAAAAGTCGGAAAAACGGCCAAAAATCCGGAGAAATACTAGCCCATTCTGGCCGAACGGCCGTCGGGGCGGCGGCCCGGTGCGGTCCCGGCAGACCTGGGGGCTCGAGCGGGGCCCTGTTTCGATTTTCCGCCTTCAATGCAGCAAAGTCAAAACTGGTTAATGAGTTGCCACATGTCATTGCCATCGCCTTCCTGCTATTCTGCAGGTACCCCGCCAACCCACCGTGCCAGAAAATGCAAGTGTCCACCTCGGCGGGAACACCTCCGGTAGTCATGCCGCCGAAGAGGTCCCGACGGCGGCATGAGGGGGTCAAATCCATCCCGATGGGGACCGACGGTTCTTTTTAAAAACGCGTTTTTTCGCGATTTCAACGGCCGGGCCGCCTCGCCCCGGGTCGCCACGACCCCGAACCGCCACCCGCCGGTCGCCGAAGCCGATAGAGCGCCGCCTACCGGTCATCAAATAATTGGTTAATGAGTTCCCCCGAAGTTGGTTAATGTTTTCCCGGCTGTTGCTTAGTCTGATCCCCGCAGCTCCTGATACTAAGGGCAGCTGCTTAATGTACTGCCCCCTGTTGGACAATGGCTTCCCCGCCGTTGGTTGATGCTTTACCCGCCTCTGGTGGATGTTTTCCCGAAACTGGTTAATGAGTTCCCACGAAACTGGTTAATGAGTTCCCACGAAGTTGTTTTCCCCGCTGCTGGTTCATTTGCACCCCGCTGCTCCTGATACTAAGGGCAGCTGCTTAATGTGCTCCCCCCTGTTGGACGAAGGCTTCCCCGCCGTTGGTTGATGCTTTCCCCGCCTCTGGTTGATGTTTTCCCGAAACTGGTTAATGAGTTCCCCCGAAACTGGTTAATGAGTTCCCACGAAACTGGTTAATGAGTTCCCCCGCGGTTGGTTGATCTTTTCCCGGCTGTTGCTTAATCTGATCCCCGCTGCTCCTGATACTTAGGGCAGCTGCTTAATGTACTGCCCCCTGTTGGACAATGGCTTCCCCGCCGTTGGTTGATGCTTTACCCGCCTCTGGTGGATGTTTTCCCGAAACTGGTTAATGAGTTCCCACGAAACTGGTTAATGAGTTCCCACGAAGTTGTTTTCCCCGCTGCTGGTTCATTTGTACCCCGCTGCTCCTGAGACTAAGGGCAGCTGCTTAATGTGCTCCCCACTGTTGGACAAAGGCTTCCCGGCCGTTGGTCGATGCTTTCCCCGCCTTTGGTGGAGGATTTCCCGAAACTGGTTAATGAGTTCCCCAGAAACTGGTTAATGAGTTCCCACGAAACTGGTTAATGAGTTCCCCCGCGGTTGGCTGATCTTTTCCCGGCTGTTGCTTAATCTGATCCCCGCGGCTCCTGATACTAAGGGCAGCTGCTTAATGTGCTCCCCACTGTAGGACAATGGCTTCCCCGCCGTTGGTTGATGCTTTCCCCGCCTCTGGTTGATGTTTTCCCGAAACTGGTTAATGAGTTCCCACGAAACTGGTTAATGAGTTCCCACGAAGTTGCTTTCCCCGCTGCTGGTTCATTTGTACCCCGCTGCTCCTGATACTAAGGGCAGCTGCTTAATGTACTTCCCCCTGTTGGACAATGGCTTCCCCGCCGTTGGTTGATGCTTTCCCCGCCTTTGGTGGACGTTTTCCCGAAACTGGTTAATGAGTTCCCACGAAACTGGTTAATGAGTTCCCACGAAGTTGTTTTCCCCGCTGCTGGTTCATTTGTACCCCGCTGCTCCTGATACTAAGGGCAGCTGCTTAATGTGCTCCCCCCTGTTGGACAATGGCTTCCCCGCCGTTGGTGCATGTTTTCCCCGCCTTTGGTGGAAGTTTTCCCGAAACTGGTTAATGAGTTCCCACGAAACTGGTTAATGAGTTCCCACGAAGTTTTTTTCCCCGCTGCTGGTTCATTTGTACCCCGCTGCTCCTGATACTAAGGGCAGCTGCTTAATGTGCTCCCCCCTGTTGGACAATGGCTTCCCCGCCGTTGGTGCATGTTTTCCCCGCCTTTGGTGGAAGTTTTCCCGAAACTGGTTAATGAGTTCCCACGAAACTGGTTAATGAGTTCCCCCGCGGTTGGCTGATCTTTTCCCGGCTGTTGCTTACTCTGATCCCCGCTGCTCCTGATACTAAGGGCAGCTGCTTAATGTGCTCCCGTCTGTTGGACAATGGCTTCCCCGCCGTTGGTTGATGCTTTCCCCGCCTTTGGTGGACGTTTTCCCGAAACTGGTTAATGAGTTCCCACGAAACTGGTTAATGAGTTCCCACGAAACTGGTTAATGAGTTCCCACGAAGTTGTTTTCCCCGCTGCTGGTTCATTTGCACCCCGCTGCTCCTGATACTAAGGGCAGCTGCTTAATGTGCTCCCCCCTGTTGGACGAAGGCTTCCCCGCCGTTGGTTGATGCTTTCCCCGCCTCTGGTTGATGTTTTCCCGAAACTGGTTAATGAGTTCCCCCGAAACTGGTTAATGAGTTCCCACGAAGCTGTTTTCCCCGCTGCTGGTTCATTTGTACCCCGCTGCTCCTGATACTAAGGGCAGCTGCTTAATGTGCTCCCGCCTGTTGGACAATGGCTTCCCCGCCGCTGGTTGATGTTTTCCCCGCCTTTGGTGGAAGGTTTCCCGAAACTGGTTAATGAGTTCCCCCGAAACTGGTTAATGAGTTCCCACGAAACTGGTTAATGAGTTCCCCCGCGGTTGGCTGATCTTTTCCCGGCTGTTGCTTAATCTGATCCCCGCTGCTCCTGATACTTAGGGCAGCTGCTTAATGTACTGCCCCCTGTTGGACAATGGCTTCCCCGCCGTTGGTTGATGCTTTCCCCGCCTCTGGTGGATGTTTTCCCGAAACTGGTTAATGAGTTCCCACGAAACTGGTTAATGAGTTCCCACGAAGTTGTTTTCCCCGCTGCTGGTTCATTTGTACCCCGCTGCTCCTGAGACTAAGGGCAGCTGCTTAATGTGCTCCCCACTGTTGGACAAAGGCTTCCCGGCCGTTGGTCGATGCTTTCCCCGCCTTTGGTGGAGGATTTCCCGAAACTGGTTAATGAGTTCCCAGGAAACTGGTTAATGAGTTCCCCCGCGGTTGGCTGATCTTTTCCCGGCTGTTGCTTAATCTGATCCCCGCTGCTCCTGATACTAAGGGCAGCTGCTTAATGTGCTCCCCACTGTTGGACAATGGCTTCCCCGCCGTTGGCTGATGCTTTCCCCGCCTTTGGTGGACGTTTTCCCGAAACTGGTTAATGAGTTCCCACGAAACTGGTTAATGAGTTCCCACGAAACTGGTTAATGAGTTCCCCCGCGGTTGGCTGATCTTTTCCCGGCTGTTGCTTAATCTGTTCCCCGCTGCTCCTGAGACTAAGGGCAGCTGCTTAATGTGCTCCCCCCTGTTGGACAAAGGCTTCCCCGCCGTTGGTTGATGCTTTCCCCGCCTCTGGTGGAAGATTTCCCGAAACTGGTTAATGAGTTCCCCCGAAACTGGTTAATGAGTTCCCACGAAGCTGTTTTCCCCGCTGCTGGTTCATTTGTGCACCGCTGCTCCTGATACTAAGGGCAGCTGCTTAATGTGCTCCCCCCTGTTGGACAAAGGCTTCCCCGCCGTTGGTTGATGCTTTCCCCGCCTCTGGTTGATGTTTTCCCGAAACTGGTTAATGAGTTCCCACGAAACTGGTTAATGAGTTCCCCCGCGGTTTCCTGATCTTTTCCCGGCTGCTGCTAAATCTGATCCCCGCTGCTCCTGATACTAAGGGCAGCTGCTTAATGTGCTCCCCCCTGTTGGACAATGGCTTCCCCGCCGTTGGTGCATGTTTTCCCCGCCTTTGGTGGAAGGTTTCCCGAAACTGGTTAATGAGTTCCCACGAAACTGGTTAATGAGTTCCCACGGAGTTGTTGTCCCCGCTGCTGGTTCATTTGTACCCCGCTGCTCCTGATACTAAGGGCAGCTGCTTAATGTGCTCCCCCCTGTTGGACAATGGTTTCCCCGCCGTTGGTGCATGTTTTCCCCGCCTTTGGTGGAAGGTTTCCCGAAACTGGTTAATGAGTTCCCACGAAACTGGTTAATGAGTTCCCACGGAGTTGTTTTCCCCGCTGCTGGTTCATTTGTACCCCGCTGCTCCTGATACTAAGGGCAGCTGCTTAATGTACTCCCCCCTGTTGGACAATGGCTTCCCCGCCGTTGGTGCATGTTTTCCCCGCCTCTGGTTGATGTTTTCCCGAAACTGGTTAATGAGTTCCCACGAAACTGGTTAATGAGTTCCCCCGCGGTTGGCTGATCTTTTCCCGGCTGTTGCTTAATCTGATCCCCGCTGCTCCTGATACTAAGGGCAGCTGCTTAATGTACTCCCCCCTGTTGGACAATGGCTTCCCCGCCGTTGGTGCATGTTTTCCCCGCCTTTGGTGGAAGGTTTCCCGAAACTGGTTAATGAGTTCCCAGGAAACTGGTTAATGAGTTCCCACGGAGTTGTTTTCCCCGCTGCTTGTTCATTTGTACCCCGCTGCTCCTGATACTAAGGGCAGCTGCTTAATGTGCTCCCCACTGCTGGACAATGGCTTCCCCGCCGTTGGTTGATGCTTTCCCCGCCTTTGGTGGATGTTTTCCCGAAACTGGTTAATGAGTTCCCACGAAACTGGTTAATGAGTTCCCACGAAACTGGTTAATGAGTTCCCACGAAGCTGTTTTCCCCGCTGCTGGTTCATTTGTACCCCGCTGCTCCTGATACTAAGGGCAGCTGCTTAATGTGCTCCCCACTGTTGGACAATGGCTTCCCCGCCGTTGGTTCATGTTTTCCCCGCGTTTGGTGGAAGTATTCCCGAAACTGGTTAATGAGTTCCCACGAAACTGGTTAATGAGTTCCCCCGCGGTTGGCTGATCTTTTCCCGGCTGTTGCTTAATCTGATCCCCGCTGCTCCTGATACTAAGGGCAGCCACTTAATGTGCTCCCCACTTTTGGACAAGGGCTTCCCGGCCGTTGGTTCATGCTTTCCCCGCCTTTGGTGGAGGTTTTCCCGAAACTGGTTAATGAGTTCCCACGAAACTGGTTAATGAGTTCCCCCGCGGTTTCCTGATCTTTTCCCGGCTGTTGCTTAATCTGATCCCCGCTGCTCCTGACACTAAGGGCAGCTGCTTAATGTGCTCCCCACTGTTGGACAATGGCTTCCCCGCCGTTGGTTGATGTTTTCCCCGCCTTTGGTGGACGTTTTCCCGAAACTGGTTAATGAGTTCCCACGAAACTGGTTAATGAGTTCCCACGGAACTGGTTAATGAGTTCCCCCGCGGTTGGTTGATCTTTTCCCGGCTGTTGCTTAATCTGATCCCCGCTGCTCCTGATACTTAGGGCAGCTGCTTAATGTGCTCCCCCCTGTTGGACAATGGCTTCCCCGCCGTTGGTTGATGTTTTCCCCGCCTTTGGTGGACGTTTTCCCGAAACTGGTTAATGAGTTCCCCCGAAACTGGTTAATGAGTTCCCACGAAGTTGTTTTCCCCGCTGCTGGTTCATTTGTACCCCGCTGCTCCTGATACTAAGGGCAGCTGCTTAATGTGCTCCCCCCTGTTGGACAATGGCTTCCCCGCCGTTGGTGCATGTTTTCCCCGCCTTTGGTGGACGTTTTCCCGAAACTGGTTAATGAGTTCCCACGAAACTGGTTAATGAGTTCCCACGGAGTTGTTTTCCCCGCTGCTTGTTCATTTGTACCCCGCTGCTCCTGATACTAAGGGCAGCTGCTTAATGTGCTCCCCCCTGTTGGACAATGGCTTCCCCGCCGTTGGTGCATGTTTTCCCCGCCGTTGGTGGCAGTTTTCCCGAAACTGGTTAATGAGTTCCCACGAAACTGGTTAATGAGTTCCCCCGCGGTTGGCTGATCTTTTCCCGGCTGTTGCTTAATCTGATCCCCGCTGCTCCTGATACTAAGGGCAGCTGCTTAATGTGCTCCCCCCGGTTGGACAATGCCTTCCCCGCCGTTGGTTCATGCTTTCCCCGCCTTTGGTGGAAGTTTTCCCGAAACTGGTTAATGAGTTCCCCCGAAACTGGTTAATGAGTTCCCACGAAGCTGTTTTCCCCGCTGCTGGTTCATTTGTACCCCGCTGCTCCTGATACTAAGGGCAGCTGCTTAATGTGCTCCCCCCTGTTGGACAAAGGCTTCCCCGCCGTTGGTTGATGTTTTCCCCGCCTTTGGTGGACGTTTTCCCGAAACTGGTTAATGAGTTCCCCCGAAACTGGTTAATGAGTTCCCCCGCGGTTGGCTGATCTTTTCCCGGCTGTTGCTTAATCTGATCCCCGCTGCTCCTGATACTAAGGGCAGCTGCTTAATGTGCTCCCCCCGGTTGGACAATGCCTTCCCCGCCGTTGGTTCATGCTTTCCCCGCCTTTGGTGGAAGTTTTCCCGAAACTGGTTAATGAGTTCCCCCGAAACTGGTTAATGAGTTCCCACGAAGCTGTTTTCCCCGCTGCTGGTTCATTTGTACCCCGCTGCTCCTGATACTAAGGGCAGCTGCTTAATGTGCTCCCCCCTGTTGGACAAAGGCTTCCCCGCCGTTGGTTGATGCTTTCCCCGCCTCTGGTTGAATTTTTCCCGAAACTGGTTAATGAGTTCCCAGGAAACTGGTTAATGAGTTCCCACGAAACTGGTTAATGAGTTCCCCCGCGGTTGGTTGATCTTTTCCCGGCTGTTGCTTAATCTGATCCCCGCCGCTCCTGATACTAAGGGCAGCTGCTTAATGTGCTCCCCCCTGTTGGACAATGGCTTCCCCGCCGTTGGTGCATGTTTTCCCCGCCTTTGGTGGACGTTTTCCCGAAACTGGTTAATGAGTTCCCACGAAACTGGTTAATGAGTTCCCACGAAACTGGTTAATGAGTTCCCCCGCGGTTGGCTGTTCTTTTCCCGGCTGTTGCTTAATCTGATCCCCGCTGCTCCTGATACTAAGGGCAGCTGCCTAATGTGCTCCCCACTGTTGGACAATGGCTTCCCCGCCGTTGGTTGATGCTTTCCCCGCCTTTGGTGGACGTTTTCCCGAAACTGGTTAATGAGTTCCCACGAAACTGGTTAATGAGTTCCCACGAAGTTGTTTTCCCCGCTGCTGGTTCATTTGTACCCCGCTGCTCCTGATACTAAGGGCAGCTGCTTAATGTGCTCCCCCCTGTTGGACAATGGCTTCCCCGCCGTTGGTGCATGTTTTCCCCGCCTTTGGTGGAAGTTTTCCCGAAACTGGTTAATGAGTTCCCACGAAACTGGTTAATGAGTTCCCCCGCGGTTGGCTGATCTTTTCCCTCCTGTTGCTTAATCTGATCCCCGCTGCTCCTGATACTAAGGGCAGCTGCTTAATGTGCTCCCCACTGTTGGACAAAGGCTTCCCCGACGTTGGTTGGTGTTTTCCCCGCCTTTGGTGGACGTTTTCCCGAAACTGGTTAATGAGTTCCCACGAAACTGGTTAATGAGTTCCCACGAAACTGGTTAATGAGTTCCCCCGCGGTTGGCTGTTCTTTTCCCGGCTGTTGCTTAATCTGTTCCCCGCTGCTCCTGATACTAAGGGCAGCTGCTTAATGTGCTCCCCCCCGTTGGACAATGGCTTCCCCGCCGTTGGTTGATGTTTTCCCCGCCTTTGGTGGACGTTTTCCCGAAACTGGTTAATGAGTTCCCCCGAAACTGGTTAATGAGTTCCCACGAAGCTGTTTTCCCCGCTGCTGGTTCATTTGTACCCCGCTGCTCCTGATACTAAGGGCAGCTGCTTAATGTGCTCCCCCCTGTTGGACAAAGGCTTCCCCGCCGTTGGTGCATGTTTTCCCCGCCTTTGGTGGAAGTTTTCCCGAAACTGGTTAATGAGTTCCCAGGAAACTGGTTAATGAGTTCCCCCGCGGTTGGCTGATCTTTTCCCGGCTGTTGCTTAATCTGATCCCCGCTGCTCCTGATACTAAGGGCAGCTGCTTAATGTGCTCCCCCCGGTTGGACAATGGCTTCCCCGCCGTTGGTTCATGCTTTCCCCGCCTTTGGTGGAGGTTTTCCCGAAACTGGTTAATGAGTTCCCACGAAACTGGTTAATGAGTTCCCAGGAAACTGGTTAATGAGTTCCCCCGCGGTTGGCTGATCTTTTCCCGGCTGTTGCTTAATCTGATCCCCGCTGCTCCTGATACTAAGGGCAGCTGCTTAATGTGCTCCCCACTGTTGGACAATGGCTTCCCGGCCGTTGGTTGATGCTTTCCCCGCCTTTGGTGGAAGTTTTCCCGAAACTGGTTAATGAGTTCCCCCGAAACTGGTTAATGAGTTCCCACGAAACTGGTTAATGAGTTCCCACGAAGTTGTTTTCCCCGCTGCTGGTTCATTTGTACCCCGCTGCTCCTGATACTAAGGGCAGCTGCTTAATGTGCTCCCCCCGGTTGGACAATGGCTTCCCCGCCGTTGGTTCATGCTTTCCCCGCCTTTGGTGGAGGTTTTCCCGAAACTGGTTAATGAGTTCCCACGAAACTGGTTAATGAGTTCCCAGGAAACTGGTTAATGAGTTCCCCCGCGGTTGGTTGATCTTTTCCCAGGCTGTTGCTTAATCTGATCCCCGCTGCTCCTGAGACTAAGGGCAGCTGCTTAATGTGCTCCCCACTGTTGGACAGTGGCTTCCCCGCCGTTGGTTGATGCTTTCCCCGCCTTTGGTTGATGTTTTCCCGAAACTGGTTAATGAGTTCCCACGAAACTGGTTAATGAGTTCCCCCGCGGTTTCCTGATCTTTTCCCGGCTGTTGCTTAATCTGATCCCCGCTGCTCCTGATACTAAGGGCAGCTGCTTAATGTGCTCCCCCCTGTTGGACAATGGCTTCCCCGCCGTTGTTTGATGTTTTCCCCGCCTTAGGTGGACGGTTTCCCGAAACTGGTTAATGAGTTCCCACGAAACTGGTTAATGAGTTCCCCCGCGGTTGGCTGATCTTTTCCCGGCTGCTGCTTAATCTCTTCCCCGCTGCTCCTGAGACTAAGGGCAGCTGCTTGATGTGCTCCCCCCCCCCTGTTGGACAATGGCTTCCCCGCCGTTGGTTGATGCTTTCCCCGCCTTTGGTGGAAGTTTTCCCGAAACTGGTTAATGAGTTCCCACGAAACTGGTTAATGCGTTCCCACGACACTGGTTAATGAGTTCCCCCGCGGTTGGCTGATCTTTTCCCGGCTGCTGCTTAATCTCTTCCCCGCTACTCCTGAGACTAAGGGCAGCTGCTTAGTGTACTCCCCGTTGTTGGTTCCTGGCTTCCCCAGTGTTTTGCCTGCCGTTGGTTCATGTCTTCCCGATATTTCGTTCATGTTTTCCCCCGAAGTTGGTGAATGTTTTCCCGGCTGTTGGATAATCTGTTCCCCGCTGCTCCTGAGACTAAGGGCAACTGCTTAATGTACTCCCCGCTGGTGGTTAATGGCTTCCCCGGTGTTTGTTCAACCCCCCGCACCCGCGGTTAGGGTTAGGGTTCGGGTTAGGGTTAGGGTCAAGGCACAGGCAGAAACACGCCCTTACTACACACTCCATGCTCACAAGCACTCCACATTGACTCTCCACGCCCGCACAGGCGCCCCTCACGCCGGCCACACTTTCAAATTGCTCCGTTAGGGTTAGGGTTAGGGTTAGGGCTAGGGCTAGGGCTCGGGTTAGGGTTCGGGTGACGGCTACGGTTAGGGTTAGCGCTAGGGTTAGGGTTAGTGTTAGGGTCAAGGCACAGGCAGAAACACGCCCTTACAACACACTCCATGCTCACAAGGACTCCACATCGACTCTCCACGCCCGCACAGGCGTCCCTCGCGCCGGCCACACTTTCAAATTGCTCCCTTAGGGTTAGGCTTAGGGTTAGGCTAGGGTTAGGGTTAGGGCTAGGGCTCGGGCTAGGGTTAGGCTTAGTGTTAGGGTTAGGGCTAGCGTTAGGGCTATGGTTAGGGTTAGGGCCACGGTT
>NW_027592427.1:47500-50000 GCF_964213995.1 Mustelus asterias
GTCGATGATCAATGTGTCCTGCAATTCACATTAATTCTCGCAGCTAGCTGCGTTCTTCATCGACGCACGAGCCGAGTGATCCACCGCTAAAAGTTGTATCGGGTTTCGGATCGGTTGCCCGATCCTGGGACGCGCAAAACGCTCCCCCGCCGACGTGACGGTGGAGCCCCAGCCTGGCGCGTACCACGGCGTGAGCCCGGAGGCGCACGCACTCGAGCGACAATCAAGCGAAAAAAAGGAGGAATCAGGGCGCTCGCAGGCGTTGAGTGCCGGCGTGGGTGAGGGGCCGGGGCCCGCCACGCGCCGTCACGCCCCGCAACAGCCAGAGGCAGAGTTCTCTGGTGTCACCGTCTGGCGGTAGGCTCGAGAGTCGAGGCGAGGCCGCAGCGGACTGAGTCGGGTGCAAGCCGCGGAGGACAGGCCGACGCTACGGGCGCAAGCCGACCCCGCACGCCCCAACCTCGGCGGGCTGGGGAAGGGGGCGCGGCGGAACGCTCGCAAGCGCGGCTGCCCCCGCGGACAGGCACATTCTCTCGAACGCGGTGGACGCTCGCTCAAGTCAGCACGAGACCAGACCGGACCGACAGGCGGACAACGAATCTTTAAACCTCGCACCCACCCTCCGCACACGGGTGCCGGAGGAATGGTGAGCATGAACAGGTACCCCTCACCGGGCTTTGAAGAGAGTGACTAGAATGCGACCAAAGCTTCACCGCGGCGGGAGACAAAAAGGCCCCTGACTGCACCAGAACGTCTCCCTGCGGAGTCACACAGTGGCCGTTCACCGTGGTCCCGTCGACAAGCCGCCAGGACAAGCACCCAAGCCCGCAGCAGCTCTCTTCGTTTCAACTGCGGATGTAATGCTGCAAGGCGGTGGCAAGGTCACGTCGCAGCCCGCAAGCCGTCGCCAAGGCGAGAGGAAGACGGTCCCCACAGCGGGCACACACAGACGGACGTGGAGCACGGGGCGGCGGCCCACAGGTGCGCACACGCGCCGTGCCGAGGATCGGTGCGGACGCCGGTGACATCGCACCCGGCAGAGCGGCTAGGCAGAAGTCGCTGCGGAGGAGGAGCACCGTCGGCGGAACGGTCTGCTGGCGGGCGAGGGACCAAACGAGCAGCTAGAACGGGCGGAGTGGACCGGACTGCAGAAGCGGAGTGAGTGCGTGGCTGACGCCACCGTCTCCCTCCGAGCGTCTGCTCGCGCCGGCCAAACCGCCGAACCGCTGAACGAAAGGACCGCATCGTCCCACGCAGGCAGGCCGGCCGTGTTGCCGTGCGTGCCCCCACCTCTCGGACGGACTGCAAAGACACCCTACGAAGCCAACGGCGAAGCCCTTCCAACGGCGCAGGCGTAGCGTGTGCGGCACCCGCATGGACTTGCCGGCGTGCAACCGAGCGTGTGCGTGCTCGTCGGTGGCGGCGCCCGCGCGCCGGCCCAACCGAGTGGGACCGAGATCGACGTCGCCCGGCTTCGGCGGAACGTGCGTACGGGTGACCAGGCCCGTTCGACGGGTACGGCGAAATTGTCGGTGTGACCTCCCACCCGCGTGGGAGGCGCCAGCGTCAGTACGGGCCACGGCCCCGGGGCCAACCCCCGTGAGGCTCTCCTGCCTGGCCCAACCGGCGCAGCCTTCGAGTTCAAGGAGTGACGGGCCGCCCTCCCCGGAGAGGTGGCGGGCCCCCGGCCGACAAAGATCCTTCACAACGTGTTCACCAACAGAAACCTTGTTACGATTTTTATTCTGTGTTACGGGTTTCGGTTCGGGCCCCCGGAGAGGTTGTCCGATACCTGGCCCCGGGGCCGGCCCCCGTGAGGCTCTCCTGCCTGGCCCAACCGGCGCCAGCCTTCGCGTTCAAGGAGTGACGGGCCGCCCTCCCCGGAGAGGTGGCGGGCCCCCGGCCGACAAAGATCCTTCACAACGTGTTCACCAACAGAAACCTTGTTACGACTTTTATACCGTGTCGGGTTTCGGCTCGGGCCCCCGGAGAGGTTGTCCGATCCTGGGACGCGCTAAACGCTCCCCCGCCGACGTGACGGTGGAGCCCCAGCCTGGCGCGTACCACGGCGTGAGCCCCGGAGGCACACGCACTCGAGCGACAATCAAGCGAAAAACCTTTCTCGGAGGAAACAGGGCGCTCGCAGGCGTTGAGTGCCGGCGTGGGTGACGGGCCGGAGCCCGACACGCGCCGTCACGCCCCGCAACAGCCAGAGGCAGAGTTCTCTGGTGTCACCGTCTGTCGGAAGGCTCGAGAGTCGAGGCGAGGCCGCAGCGGACTGAGTCGGGTGCAAGCCGCGGAGGACAGGCCGACGCTACGGGCGCAAGCCGACCCCGCACGCCCCAACCTCGGCGGGCTGGGGGAAGGGGGCGCGGCGGAACGCTCGCAAGCGCGGCTGCCCCCGCGGACAGGCACATTCTCTCGAACGCGGAGGACACTCGCTCAAGTCAGCACGAGACCGGACCGACAGGCGGACCACGAATCTTTAAACCTCGCACCC
>NW_027592428.1:0-50000 GCF_964213995.1 Mustelus asterias
CACTGATCAGGGCGCCCTGCTGTTTGGGTCTTCAGGACTCTCAGTCCTGTCAGATTGTCCAGCGCCGCCTGACCTGGTTTGCGAGTGCATTCCCTTCCACATCCGCAGGGAGGGCAAAGGTCAGGAGCGCGGAGATGAGGTGGCTGAACAGAGTGGGGGGATCGGCCGAGAACAGCGGCCTGTTTGGCACCATTTCACACTGGTGGTTGCCAAGCCTGTACACCACTCAGGGCTGGTACAAGTCAATGTAGCTAGGAGTTCTGTAAAAGATGAGAGAAATATTCACCCTAAAACTGCATGAGAACTGAGTGGGTTAAACACTCGCGTCGAGTCTGACAAACTAACACTCAGATAAGGCAGGTTTGTCAAAAAAAATCTGCATTCCTCCAGAGACTCGAGAGCGCCCCAGAGTGTTTTACAACCAGACCATTTCTCCAGCTGTTCCAATGCCGGAAACATTGCGACCAATTTGTCCACAGCAAACTCCCACAACGAACAAATAAACTAACGGATCAGACCCAAGGGTGTTCGGCAGAGGGTAAACACTGGCTAAACGAGGGAGAGGAATGCGATCAGATCCTGTGTAGGAGCGGGGCAGAAGCTGCCTGGCCAGCTTTGTGGTGTCTGCTGAAACATGGTACTGTCGAAGCGGAACAGCTGAGCAGCTCGAGTGGACGGACCCTCAGTGAGGGAGGGTTTGAGTTAGTCTGTCTCAATCAGGCTGCCATTTCTGCTCTGCACAAGGGATCTGCAGGGAAAATTTCAGGAAGAATTTAATATTCTTCCACCTATTAAAAGAGGGAGGCGGCACAGGAAAAGATACAGCACACCCACCCTGCCTCTCCAGGACACACTCATCACAATTTTTGACTGAGTTATTCTCGGCGACTGCCGGACAGGAAGTGATCACATGGCCTCCTGATGCTCTCCATCAACACCCTCAAACCTTGAAGCTCCCACGGGAACATCTCGCCCTCTCTCAGTGTTAAAATTAGAACCATGAGCTAACACGTGCGGCCTGGCAGGTCCTGTCACACACACCAACTGCAGCATTGAGCCCAAGCTGGCAATTCTGTTCCAGCGAGGGGCCATCGGATTTGCTGAACCCTCGCCCGCTTCTCCACAACGCAGGGCGCGAACGTTCGACCCACCTTGCCTGCGTCAAATCTCCGATAGAAGAGCAACGCTGACTGTCCCAGTTGGGTAACTGCTTCCTTCCCCCCAACAGGCACCCACATCCCCCCTCCCCCCCTCCACCGCTCTTTGAACAGATAATCGTGCTTTGATCCACCAGCCTTTCCTAAACACAGCAGACGACACTAACAATGAACTGCTGGAGGCAACTCCGAGATATTGACAGTTTAAAACAGTAAGTCTACAGAGAACTTCCCCCACCATGGATTTTTAAAGTTGGTTTAAGTTTTAAACTTTGAATGAAAACATGTACATCAGTCTCATCTGAGGCACAGGCTTTGATGGAGGGTCACAGAGAAACATTAAAGCTTTCTTCCCCCATCCATTAACAATACAACATTCCCAAAGATTAAAGCAATTTCAGCACTTTGTGCCTTTCAGCCATTCTTCAGGTCTTCCTGGCAAATACTTCTACTTGTTCTTTTGAAGATGAGATTTTGTTAGCTGGTGGTCCAGAATCTATCGTCCCACAAAGTCATAGAAACTAGAAGCAGGAGGAGGCCATTCGGCCCTTCGAGCCTGCTCCACCATTCATTCTGATCATGGCTGATCATTGAATTCAATGTCCTGATCCCCCCCTTCCTCCCATATCCCTCGATCCCTTTAGCCCCAAGAGCGAAATCTATTTTTTTCCTGAAATCGCACATCGTTTTAGCCTCAACTACTTTCTGTGGGAGTGAATTCCACACATTCACCACCCTCTGGGTGAAGAAATTTCTCCTCAGCTCAGTTCCAAAAGGTTTATCCCTTATCCTCAAACTATGACCCCTAGTTCTGGACTCCCCCAGTTTCCTGAAGTTGTAATTTGAATCGTAGAATCCCTACAGTGCAGGGGGAGGCCATTTGACCCATCGAGTCTGCACCGAATCTCTCTCAGATCATCCCATTCAGGCCCTATCCCCGTAGCCCCACCCTGCTAATCCCCCTAACCTACACATCTTTGGACAAAGGGGCAATTTACCATGACCAATCCACCTAACCGGCACATCTTTGGACCGTGGGAGGAAACCGGAGCACCCGGAGCAAACCTATGCAGACACGGGGAGAACGTGCAGACTCCACACAGACAGTGACCCGAGACCGGAATTAAACCCGGGTCCCTGTGAGGCAGCAGTGCTAATCACCGTGTCACCGGGAATGGAACCCGGGTCCCTGGCGCTGTGAGGCAGCAGTGAACCCGGGTCCCTGGCGCTGTGAGGGAGCAGTGAACCCGGGTCCCTGGCGCTGGGAGGCAGCAGTGAACCCGGGTCCCTGGGGCTGTGAGGCAGCAGTGAACCCGGGTCCCTGGCGCTGTGAGGCAGCAGTGCTAACCGCTGTGCCACCGGGAATGGAACCTGGGTCCCTGGCGCTGTGAGGCAGCAGTGCTAACCACTGCACCCGCGCCCGTTTCTGCCAAGTGTTGACTGCTGCCATTGAAGAGCACCTACACACAGTTGATGGAATCAGACAATGTTCGGGGTGGGGGTGAGGGTGGTGGTGTCAACCAAATACAGCCATGAATTTATATAGCGCTTTTCCCCACCACCAAGCGGCTCTCACCCCGACACCCTTTTTCTGAAGCGCGGTCACTGCAGCAGGTAGGAGAGACGCAGTGACCAGAGTGCATACAGCAAGCTCCCAGAAACAGCAAGGTGACCATGGCTGGGTAACGTGCTGCGTTTCCTTCTTGGCAAGGCTGATTGAAGGATAAACATTGGCTGGGGGAAACAGGGGCTGAACTCATAGAATCCATCAAATCCCAACAGTGCAGGAGGCCATTCGGCCCATCAAGTCTGCACTGACCACAATCCCACCCAGGCCCTACCCCCATAACCCCATGCATTTACCCGAACTAGTCCCCCCGACACTAAGGAGCACGGCCAGTCCACCTCACCTGCACACCTCTGGACTGTGGCAGGAAACTGGAGCACCCAGAGGAAACCCACGCAGACACGGGGAGAACGTGCAAACTCCACAGACAGTGATCCAAGCCAGGAATCGAACTTGAGTCCCTGGCGCTGTGAGGCAGCAGTGCTGATCACTGTGCCACCGTGCTGCCCACACTCCGCTGCTCTTCTTCGAAACATAGAAGATCGGAGCAGGAGGCCATTCGGCTATTGAGTTGGATGATCAGCCATGATGGTGATGAATGGTGGAGCAGACTTGAAGGGCCGAGTGGCCTACTTCAAATTCATACGGGGCCTCAGTTTAACTTCTCATCAGAAAGGCACCTTGAACAGTGCAGCATCCCCTCACCCACCTCCTCAGTGGACCATAAGAAATAGGAACAGTAGGCCATTCAGCCCCTCGAGCCCATTCTGCACATTTAGGATGATGGCTGATCTGACATTCCTCATGTCCACTTTCCTGCCCTTTCTCTTACCGATCACTGCACTGTGCTGTGCTGGAATTTCTGTGCCCGTGCCTCGGAGAACCCGAAACCACAGAGGCAACTGAGCCGCAGCTGGCACACGGCATCCAGTAAAACCCATGGCCCTGCTCCTTGCTTTCAATTTGTGCTTCCGCTTTGGAAATGATACTCGAGTCTGCTTCTAACGACTCTTTGGGCAGAGCGTTTCAGATCGGAACTCCCCACGCAAAGAGAATAAAGTTTCCCCCGTGACCCCCCCCTTAAATCTTATCTTAAAACTCTGCCCCCTGGTTATTGACCCCTCTGCAAAGGGGAAACATTCCTTCCTATCCACGTCCCTCATAATATTCTATACCTCAACCCTCCCGTTCCTCTGGCACCACCTGTCGCCAAGGAGGATCAGAGTCCCTTCCCACACTCCTGACACACCCGAGTGTGTGTGGCCAAATTCCCCTCCAACTTCATTTTCCAGTTTGCTGACCACACCACCGTAGTGGTTTGGATCTCAAACAATGACGAGACAGAGTACAGGAATGAGATAGAGAATCTGGTGAACTGGTGCGGTGAAAATAATCTCTCCCTCAATGTCAACAAAACGAAGGAGATTGTCATCGACTTCAGGAGGTGTAGGGGAGAACATGCCCCTGTCGACATCAATGGGGACAAAGTAGAAATGGTCGAGAGTTTCAAGTTTTTAGGTGTCCAGATCACCAACAACCTGTCCTGGTCCCCCCCATGCCGACACTATAGTTAAGAAAGCCCCACCAACGCCTCTACTAACTCAGAAGGCTAAGGAAATTTGGCATGTCAGCTACGATTCTCACCAACTTTTACAGATGCACCATAGAAAGCATTCTTTCTGGTTGTATCACAGCTTGGTCTGGGCTCCTGCTCTGCCCAAGGCCGCAAGGAACTACAAAGCGTTGTGAATGTAGCCCAATCCATCACGCAAACCAGCCTCCCATCCTTTGACTCCGTCTACACTTCCCACTGCCTCGGCAAAGCAGCCAGCATAATCAAGGACCCCACGCATCCCGGACATTCTCTCTTCCACCTTCTTCCATCAGGAAAAAGATACAAAAGTCTGAGGACACGTACCAACCGACTCAAGAACAGCTTCTTCCCTGCTGCTGTCAGACTTTTGAATGGATCTACCTCACATTAAGTTGATCTTTCTCTACACCCTAGCTATGACTGTAACACTACATTCTGCACTCTCTTGTTTCCCTCTCTATGAACAGTATGCTTTGTCTGTATAGCGGCCAAGAAACAATACTTTTCACTGTATAACAATACCTGTGACAATAATAAATCAAATCACTTCCTTCCCTGATAACCCGGGATGCATCTTAGACAGGGTGACTTCACTTTCTGACGACTGTCCACATTTTTAATTGATTTTTCTCAAATTAACACAATGGAATGATACCTTTATTTCTCTTTAAACGAAAGTCTCCCCAATATTCCATGGCCATGACCGTTAAATCTGTCAATAATACCCCGTAACCGAGTGTGTGTGCGCTGGGCAGCTTGCAAACATGAACTAAAAACAAGTTATTAACAGCACAAAGACAGACCGACCAAGTACATCCATCCAGCTGCTTTATTGAACAGGAGCTGATTTGCAAACCTGGGGATCTTTGAGAGTTAACAGCCTCTCCTCCCATTGGAAGTAACACAAAGGAAGCTTTATCCCAGGTGTTTAATTCAGTGTCGCAAACACTGTGGAATGTAAATCGATTGGATTTTTTAAAAATGTAATCCTCCGCTACTCTTTAAAACTTTGATGCTGTTTGAAAGCTCGATGTCTTACGGCAGTGGCTCGCTGGGTAGCACTCCCTCGCCTCCAGTCAGGTTCAAGCCCCGCTGCAGAGCACAAATTGTGGAGGCTGACACTCCCGGGGCAGTGCTGAGAGACTGCTGGAGGTACCGCCTTCTGGCCCAGGGCTGAGTCCGAGGACGTGTGTGGGGGAGGTAAACACAGCATCATTTTAGAACCACAAGAGCAGCAGTCGGCTCCTCGAGCCCGCTCCAACATGGGAAGCATGGTGGTTAGCACTGCTGTCTCACAGCCAGAAGTCTCACAACACCAGGTTAAAGTCCAACAGGTCTCTCAGCGCCAAGGACCAGAGCACCCGGAGGAAACCCACGCAGGCACGGGGAGTACGTGCAGAGTCTGCCCAGACAGTGATCTGAAGCCGGGAATCGAACCTGGGTCCCTGCACGTTCTCCCCGTGTCTGCATGGGTTTCCTCCAGGTGCTCCGGTTTTCTCCCACAGTCCGAAAGAGGTGCTGATTAGGTGCATTGCCCGTGCTAAATTCTCCCTCAGTGTACCCGAATAGACGCCAGAGTGTGGCGACTAGGGGATTTTCACAGTAACTTCATTGCAGTGTTAATGTAAGCCTAACCAGCACGTCTTTCGGACTGAGGGGGGAAACCGGAGCACCCGGAGGAAACCCATGCAGACACGGGGAGAACTTGCAAACTCCGCACAGACAGTGACCCAAGCCGGGAATCGAACCCGGGTCCCTGGCGCTGTGAGGCAGCAGTGCTAACTACTGCGCCATTTTGCCAGATATTCAATTCCCCTTGCAATAAATTTTTGAAAAGTAGGTGAGCTCGCACCAGGGTCCTGACCAATAATCATCCCTCAACCAACATCGCGCCATCCAAGCAAACACATTACCGGATCATTCACACATTGGTGTCTTTGGGAACTCTCTGTTTCCACTACATTACAAGTGATTACAACTTCCCGAGTACATCATTGACTTCAAAGCACACCGAGGCCGCTAAAGGCACAAAGGAAACAAAGTATTTTTTTAAAACAGAGCAGTGAAATCTCGTGCACCCCGTGGCTAAGGCATTGTTGCCACGGGGACATACCGGAATTGCAAGCTGAGAGGAAACTCACACAACTCATTGCTGGGGTGAGTGGTTTGTCTTAAGAGGAAAGATCAAATAGGGCAGCACGGTGGCACAGTGGTTAGCACTGCTGCCTCACAGCGCCAGGGACCCGGGTTCAATACCAACCTTGGGTCACTGTCTGTGCAGAGTTTGCACGTTCTCCCAGTGTCTGCATGGGTTTCCTCCGGGTGCTCCGGTTTCCTCCCACAATCCAAAGATAGAATCCCTACACTGCAGGAGGCCATTCGGCCCAACAGGTCTGCACCCACCACAATTCCACCTAGGCCCTATCCCCATGCCTTTACCCTGCTTATCCTCCTGACACTGGGGGGCAATTTAACACGGCCAGTCCACCTAACCCGCACATCTTTGGCCTGTGGGAGGAAACTGGAGCACCCGTAGGAAGCCCATGCAGACATGGGGAGAACGTGCAGACTCTGCACAGATAGTGACCCAAGCCGGGAATTGAACCCAGGACCCTGGCGCTGTGAGGCAGCAGTGCGAACCGCTGTGCCACCGTGCCACCCCACGCAGGTTAAGTGGATTGGCCATGCTAAATTGACCCTTAGTGTCAGGGGAACTAGCGTGGGTAAATACATAGGGTTATGGGGATAGGGCCTGGGTGGGATTGTGATCGACGCAGACTCGATGGGCTAAATGGCCTCCTTCTGCACTGTAAAGACTCTATGATTCTAATAATAAATAGGTTGGATCTAAACTCACTGGAGTTCAGGAGAATGAGAGGTGATCTCATTGAAACAGATACGTGACAGGGTGGATGCTGAAGAGGTGTTTTCCCCTCATGCGGAAATCTACAATTAGTGGGTCTAAGATCAGCATACAGGGTCACCCGCAAGAGGGAGACAAGGAGGAACTTTTCTCTGGAGGGTGGTTAGCCTGTGGAATTCTCTTCCCAGAGAGTGCTGGGTGTTGGCTCACTGAATATATTCAAAGAAGAGTTGGACAGGTTCTCTGGACAAAGGTTATCAAGACAGAAGGAAAGAGGAATTCCTGGCAGCGCTGCATGAAGCAGCTGCTCCTGTTTCTTATGTTACATCACTTTCATCAGATTTCATCTCCATCACACAAACCAGCCTCCCATCCACTGACTCTGTCTACACTTCCCGCTGCCTCGGAAAAGCAGCCGCATAATTAAGGACCCCACGCACCCCGGACATTCTCTCTTCCACCTTCTTCCTTCGGGAAAAAGATACAAAAGTCTGAGGTCACGAACCAACCAATTCAAGAACAGCTTCTTCCCTGCTGCTGTCAGACTTTTGAATGGACCTACCTCGCATTAAGTTAATCTTTCTCTACACCCTAGCTATAACACTACATTCTGCACCCTCTCCTTTCCTTCTCCTCTATGTACGCTATGAACGGTATGCTTTGTCTGTATAGCGCGCAAGAAACAATACTTTTCACTGTATGTTAATACATGTGACAATAACAAATCAAATCAAAATATTGTGAAAATTGTCAATCAAACATGACTTGCAGGTCACATTCAGAAGTTGCAAAAGCACGTTACCAAGAATTCAGCGCCACTACCATCTCAGTTTGCCAGCTAACAGTGCACATGTTCGGTTTGTGGGGGACAGAGCTTCCCACTCCGAGCTCAGAGAGTGCAGGTGTACAAGGGCATCCGGCCCAAAGGCTAACCAATTAAAACCAAACACCTGACCAATCTTTTTAGCCAACCAAATGAACTAAATCAAATTAACAATGGGACAAATTAAAAGGGCAGCTCCCAAAAAGGGGGGGAAACTCAGGACTGGTGAGCTGAGGCTCTCCGACAGGTCATGTGGTCAACCCTAAACACTTGCCGGGTTAACATACTGGATTAGCAAGTCAGTCACTGCTTTGCCGGGGGAGGGGTGTAACCTATCATGCAGTTTGTCGTCCTGAAGATGCTGTGACCACCTCGCCTCCCCCAGATTTGTATCTCTCATCCCCTAATCCCAGGATTCTCCAAAACAAAATGACCAAGAGTTCTGATTCTCTGAACAGAATTGTCTTAATGCAGAAGGAGGCCATTTGGCCCCTCTTGTCTGCACCAGCTCTCTCTCAATGAGCATTTTACCTACTACCGTTCTCCCCACAATCCTGCAGATTGGTTCTTTTCAAATAACCATCCAATTCCCTCTTGAATGCCCCATGAAACTCAGTCAGTTATATAGGGAGTAAAATACACCATGATATATGGTCAGAAACACAGCGATAACTCAGCTCTAATGAAGGCTTATCTTGACTCGAAACGTTGGCTCTATTCTCTCTCCACAGATGCTGTCAGACCTGCTGAGTTTCTCCAGCATTTTCAGTTTGTTTCAGATTCCAGCATCCATAGTATTTTGCCTTTACGATAACCAAGAGACCTCTACTCCCATGTAACAGTTAAATATTACTTTGTGATTCCAGTAACACAATAAAACACACAACTGCAGAGCAAAACATCTACCATTCCTCCACGAATGAATAAACTAAACAGGCAGCAATGAAAAGTAATCCTTGTGACTCACAGAAATTAACCAACTACCTCGAGCCAATTATTATTACAGCAAGACTTCCAAATAGCTAATGAGGCCGGGGGGGGGGGGAGATTCATCAAACCGTACCAGACCTGAATGCAAACCGAGAGATTACAACCTCTGCTCCTGACACCTCTGCAACCCTGGGCTCAGAATGCAAATGAATGACAGGTTCCCTTCTCAGAGTAAGCACATGGAACACATGTGAACAAAGGGATTGTGGCAGAGCTTTTGCCTCGACTGGAAGGATCTGCAAAACCATCCTCTAAAAGGGGAAAGAGAAGAGGTGCAATGGACTGGAGCCAGGTCAAATGGCGGGAGAGAAGTTAGGAGCCATACCTGAGAAATCAAATCAGGGCAAGGGATTCCAAACGACCTCTGCACAGCCAGATTTGGTCTTTGCATTCACAGGCGGGTGCCCTGGTTAATTTGTGGGGGAAGGTTTGCAGCCCCCTTACAACCAGGCGACAGCAGCACCCAAAAACGTGCCCCTCTCACCTTTGCAACAAACAAGAGATGGCAACACTGCGCGCAGTGCGCCTGCGCGGGGGGCTGCGGCCGGCCCGGGGCACGTCGGGATCTGTAGTTCAGCGCCGTTCACTGGCGGACCACATCACCCGTCGAGCACCGCGGGAGGGAGCGCTAGTTCCGGCGGCGCCGCCAGCAGGCGGACTACAACTCCCGTCGTGCCCCGCAGGGGGAACTTCCGGCGGCCCGTTCCAACCGTCGGTGACCGACAACAGCGGCTGCCGATTCGAATAGATCGACTGGTATGTCTTAAAGCGTAAGATTGTCAAATTAAGCCCCAGCTCCCTTTCCGATAAAAAGCGTCGGGGACGTTTTATGTTTAAAAAAAAAATCGATCTTCTCACAGATCAACAGGGCCACCGGAAGTTGTGGGTTTGATTGACAGCGACCACTGGAGGACCTGATTGACAGTGACAGCAGCCAATCAGCGCCCGGCACCCCCTCCAGCCGCGGCTTCCGACTGGTGAGTGGGGAGAGGGGGCGGGACTCGTGCTGACCCCGCCCCCTCCCTCCCATAGCAACGCGGCCTAGTCGGACAGGCTTCGCTGGCCCCGAGGAAAAAAAAATCGCCCTCATCGCGCTTTATTTTTTTCTCTCTCGCCCCCTTCCCCCTCACGAAAGGCGTTTCGGTTTTTTTTCTACCTTCTTTAGCTAAGGCCGCTCGCCGATTTAAATCATTTTCCATTCGAGGGTCGGTGGCGACATTTGGGAGAAGAAAATTTTTTAAAGATTTGTAAAAGATTTACCGGTCAGGAGAGTCGCTGGTTTTTTATATATATATTATATGTGGAGAGAGGTTAGTTGGTGTGTCGGGGTCTCTCTCTGTGGTAAACCGGCGACGAGGGTCCGCGATGCCCCGGATTCTCCTCGGGTTTTTTTTCTCTCCCCTCCTCCCCCCGCCGGCTCGGCGCCCTCAGGCTTCCCCCACTCCGACCAGGCCCCACTTCCGGCGGAGGTGACGTACTCCCCCACCCTTCGCAACCGCGCCCCCCCCCCCCCCAGCAACGGCCAAACAAAGCCTCGGGCCTCCCACTGCCAACGCTTTGGTGCGCATGCTCAGTCGTTGTTGTCACAGGAGGGGTTGTCCCCTTTTGGAGGCTGCTCCACCATTCACTGCAATGGTGGCTGACCATCCAGCTCGGTGACCTGATCCCGTCCTCGCTGGACACCCACCTTGCTGAAAGAGGCCATTCAGTCCATTGAGTCACGGCGGCACAGTGGGTTAGCACTGCTGCCTCACAGCGCCAGGGACCCGGGTTCAATTCCGGCCTCGGGTCACTGTCTGTGCGGAGTCTGCACCTTCTCCCCGTGTCTGCATGGGTTTCCTCCCACAGTAGTCATGATGTGGAGATGCCGGCGTTGGACTGGGGTAAACATAGTAAGAGTTTTAACAACACCAGGTTAAAGTCCAACAGGTTTATTTGGCTACCAAATAAACCTGTTGGACTTTAACCTGGTGTTGTTAAAACTCTTACTGTGTTCCTCCCACAGTCCAAAGATGTGTGGGTTAGGTGGATTGGTCGTGCTAAATTGCTCCTTAGTGTCGGGGGGACTAGCTAGGTAAATGCACGGGGCTATGGGGCCTGGGTGGAATTGTGGTTGATGCAGACCCGATATGGGCCAAATGGCCTCCTTCTGCACAGTAGGATTCTATGATTCTCTGAGTCAGCACCCACTCTCTGAAAGAGTGTCCCACTACTCCCGTCATGACCCTGCGCACTTACCACGGCTAATCCACCTTAACCTAGTCCCAAGGTGGGGGAGACTCATAGTTTGAGAATAAGAAAGTAGTTGAGGCCAAAACGTTGTGTGATTTCGAGAAGAAATTAGATATAGCTCTTGGGGCGAAAGGGATCGAGGGATATGTTTTAAGTTTGTTTTTATTAGTGTCACAAGTCGGCTTACATTAACACTGCAATTAAGTTACTGTGAAAATCCCCTAGTCACCATACTCTGACACCTGTTCGGGTACACTGAGGGAGAATTTAGCATGGTCAGTGCACCTAATCAGCATTTTTTTCGGACTGTGGGAGGAAACCGAAGCACCCGGAGGAAACCCACGCAGACACGGGGAGAACATGCAAACTCCACACGGATAGTGACCAGAGCCGGAAATCAAACTTGGGTCCCTGGCGCTGTGAGGTAGCAGTGCTAACCACTGTGCCGGGCTTCTAGATTACTGGCCCAGTGATGTTACTGCGACAAACCACTTCCCCCCGTGATCAAGGAAGACTTGCTTCCATTGTGGTTTGATAGGTTCTGAGATAGCTGAGAAGTCCAATAGAGGGAGGAAATAGATACTGGAGAAAAAGTACGAGGGAAACTAATGGGCAAAAGGCCAATAAATCCCCTGGACCTGATGGGTTGCACCCCAGGATATTAAAGGCAGTAGCTACAAGGATAGTGGATGTACTGGGAGTAATCTTCCACAAATCCTTAAATTCTAGAAAAGTCCCAGATGATTGGAAAACTGCCAATGTAACAGTCTTATTCAAAAAGGGAGGGAGATAAAAAACAGGTAACTATAGTCCAGTTAGCTTAACATCTGTCAGTGGGAAAATGTGAGAGTCCATTATAAGGGATGTAATAGCAGAGCTTCAGAAATACATAATGTAATCAAACAGAGTCAGCAAGGCTTTGTGAAGGGGAATTCATGCCTGAGAAATTTATCAGAATTTTTTGAGCTGGTAATGAGCAGGATAGATAAAGGGGAACCAGTCGATGTAATATACCTGGGTTTCCAGTTTGATTAGGTACTGCACAAGAGGCTTCTTGATGTTGAGGGGTGTATATTAGCATGGATAGCAGAAGACAGAGTTGGGGTAAGAGGGGCATTTTCAGGATGGCAACCTGTAACTGGAGGAGCGCCACAAGGATTAGTGCTGGGGCCATAATTATTTGCAATATAAATGATTTGGACGAGGGAAGTGAATGTACTATTGCCAAGTTTGCAGATGTCACAAAAATCGGTGGGAAGGCAAATGGTGAAGCTGAGACAAAGGGTAACAGAGGGATACGGACAGTGTGGGCAAATGCAGGGAAATGTGAAGTTTGGCACTTTGGCAGGAAGAATAAAGGAGCTGAATATGATTGAAATGGGGAAAGGCTGCAGAAAGCTGCAGCACTGGGGGATTTGGGGGCCCTCCTGCATAGATCACAAAAAGCTGGACTACAAGTTCAGCCGGTAGTAGGGAAGAGAAATGGAATGCTGGCCTTTATTTCAAATGGAATGGATTATAAACATGGGGATGTCTTGCTAAAACTATACAAGGCACAAGTTAGACCACACCTGGATTACTGGGAACAGTTTGGATCCCCTTATCGAAGGAAAGATATCCTGGCATTGGAGGCAGTCCAGAGAAGGTTCACTAGGTTCCCGGGTAGGGAGGGAGTTTCTTATGAGGAGAGGGTGAGTAGGTTGGGTCTGTACTCACTGGAGTTTAGAAGAATGTGAGGCGACCTTATTGAGACATATTGGATTCTCAGGGGGTTTGACAGGGTCGATGCTGAGAGGTTGTTTCCCCCTGTGGGAGAGTCTGGGACCAGAGGGCATTTAAAGTTGAAAGTTTATTTATTTCTTCGTGTCACAAGTAGGCTTACATTAACGCTGCAATTAAGCTACTGTGAAAATCCCCTAGTCGCCACACTCTGGTGCCTGTTTGGGTACACTGAGGGAGAACTTAGCATGGCCAATGAACCTAACCAGCACATCCTTTGGACTCTGGGAGGAAACTGGAGCACCCGGAGGAAACCCACGCAGACACGGGAAGAATGTGCAAACTCCACACAGACAGTGACCCAAGCCGGGAATGGAATCTGGGTCCCTGGCGCTGTGAGGCAGCAGCGCTAACCACCGTGCCACCCTGAATCTCAGAGTAAGGAGGTCGCCCATTGAAGACAGAGATGAGGAGGAATTTCTTTTCACCTCCTCTCAGTCCCAAACAGTCTACCCGGGTGCTCCGGTTTCCTCCCACACTCCAAAGATGTGCAGGTTAGGTGGATTGGCCATGCTAAATTGTCACTTAGTGTCAGGGGATCAGCCGGGTAAATATGTGGGTTACGGTGTGGGTGAGATTCTTGTCGGTGTGGGCTTGATGGGCTGAATGGCCTCCTTCTGCACTGTAAGGATTCTATGATCGTGGTTGAAAGATTTACAATGAATAAATCACACACACACACATATATTATGTAACACCTTCTGTTAAATATTTCCTATGTTTAATTACATGTATGTGAATTTTTTCCATCCCTAAAGCCAATGAAAGTTGTGTCTCTTCCCCCAGGGCCTTGAATTGTGAGCTGGGGTTTGAGTGCTCCTTCCAATCTAATAGGATTAGCTGATTTGTCTGGGGGAACAATAGGGGAGGGAGCTTGTTGCAGTCGGATTGTTCTGACAGGAGGACCAGTGTTCCGACTGTGAAATCCTTCACCCTCCCAGAGAGAAGTATCCATAACACTTACTATCAATCTCTGATTACTCTCTTCATCCCATAGTTTGTCTAATAATGGCTATCCACACTTAATGATATTATTATTTAGAAAATAACTGATCATTTTAAAAATCAATTTAAGCTTTAAGTGGCTCGATATACAGAAAATGTTTCACCTCTATAAGACATGTACAATACAGAAACAAGTTTAATATGCTTACAAGATTCACATTTAGGAAATTTCATATAACATATACACATCATGGAATCTGTGTGGGCGACACAGTGGCGCAGTGGTTAGCACTGCTGCCTCACAGCACCAGGGACCCGGGTTCCATTCCGGCCTTGGGTCACTGTCTGTGTGGCGGTTGCACATTCTCCCCATGTCTGCGTGGGTTTCCTCTGGGTGCTCCGGTTTCCTCCCACAGTCGGAACGACATGCTGGTTAGGGTGCTTTGGCTGTGCTAAATTCTCCCTCAGTGTAACCCGAACAGGGGTTGGAGTGTGGCGATTAGGGGATTTTCACAGCAACCTCATTGCACTGTTAATGTAAGCCTACTAGTTAATAAATAAACTAAACTATATGTTCGAGAATTATTGTAACTAGAAAATATATTTATATAAATATATATGTGCGTAACTATGTATATATACAACTATACGTAAAATGTTAAATATTTTCAACTATACATTTGATATTAACTGACGTGAAACTATATACATTTAAAAGTAGATTTTTTGATTTGTTATTGTCACATATATTGGGATACAGTAAAAAGTATTGTTTCTTGCACGCTATACAGACAAAGCATACCGTTCATAGAGTACATAGGGGAGAAGGAAAGGAGAGAGTGCAGAATGTAGTGTTACAGTCATAGCTAGGGTGTAGAGAAAGATCAACTTAATGCGAGGTAGGTCCATTCAAAAGTCTGACACAGCAGGGAAGAAGCTGTTCTTGAGTCGGTTGATACGTGACCTCAGACTTTGTGTCTTTTTCCCTAGAAGAAGGTGGAAGAGAGAATGTCCGGGGTGCGTGGGGTCCTTAATTATGCTGGCTGCTTTGCCGAGGCAGCGGGAAGTGTAGACAGAGTCAATGGATGGGAGGCTGGTTTGCGTGATGGATTGGGCTACGTTCACGACCTTTTGTAGTTCCTTGCGGTCTTTGGCAGAGCAGGAGCCCATACCAAGCTGTGATACAACCAGAAAGAATGCTTTCTATGGTGCATCTGTGAGAGTCGTAGCTGACATGCCGAATTTCCTTAGTCTTCTGAGAAAGTAGAGGCATTGGTGGGCTTTCTTAACTATAGTGTTGGCATGGGGGGAACCAGGACAGGTTGTTGGTGATCTGGACACCTAAAAACACGAAGCTCTTGACCACTTCCACTTCATCATCGTGCATCTAATTATTGTAATAACAACAACAACTTGTATTTATATAGCACCTTTGGCGTGATAAAATGTCTCAAGGTGTTTTACAGGAGTGTTAGAAAGCAAGGTTTGACACCCAGTTGCATCGGGTGAGTTGGGGACAGGAGGTTAAGGCTCCCCCACCCCTGGATGAATGAGGGAGGGAAATGAGTTTCAGGTTTTGAGTAAAGTCCATTGTTTCCTGATCTGCTCCCTCCTCCAAATCTGATCCTTGGGTACCTGTCTGTAGTTTCTATTTAATTAAAGAGTTATTATTTACCAAGGAATGCTTGTTTTGTAAAGGATGTTTTACTTAAATTGCGTGGCGATACTGGCATTGGAGGCAGTCCAGGGAAGGTTCACTTGGTCGATCCCGGGTAGGGAGGGAGTTTCTTATGAGGAGAGGGTGAGTAGGTTGGGCCTGTACTCACTGGAGTTTAGAAGAATGTGAGGCGACCTTATTGAGACATATCGGATTCTCAGGGGGTTTGACAGGGTCGATGCTGAGAGGTTGTTTCCCCTTGTGGGAGAGTCTGGGACCAGAGAGCATCATCTCAGAGTGAGGGGGTCGCCCATTGAAGACAGAGATGAGGAGGAATTTCTTCTCTCAGAGGGGAGTGAATCTGTGGAATTCTTTCCCGCAGAGGGCTGTAGAGGTCGGGTCACTGAGTATGTTCAAGGCTGAGACAGACAGATTGTTAATCAGTAAGGGAATCGAGGGTTATGGGGATGAGGCAGGAAAGTGGGAGTTGAGGATTATCACATCAGATCAGTTACAATCTCATTGAATGGGAGGCAGACTCGATGGGCCGAATGGCCTGCTTCTGCTCCCATGTCTTATGATGTTGCATTCTCAGGGAGCACGCGAGTAAAGGCTGTTTCCACTGGTCAGGGAGCGAGCGTTGAGGCTGTGATGAATATAAATTATTCACAAAAGAGTTCAGGGAAATGATTCAGAAATGGGGTTAGAGGGGAGGCGCGAGCCTGGTGGTATTATTGCTGGACTATTTATCCAGAAACTGAGCTAATGTTCTAGGGGCCCGGGTTCGAATCCCGCCACGGCAGATGGTGGAATTTGAATTCAATAAAAAATATCTGGAATTGAGAATCGACTGGTGACCATGAAACCTATTGTCAATTGTCGGGAAAACTCGTCTGGTTCACTAATGACCTTAAGGGAAGGAAATCTGTCCTCCTTACCCAGTCTGGCCTACATGTGACTCCAGACCGGGTAAGGATGGCAATGTGGCTGACTCTCAACTGCTCTCGGGCAACTAGGGATGGGCAATAAATGCTGGCCAGCCAGCGACGTCCATGTCCCACGAATGAAAGTCTGAGGTTACGTCCCAACCGACTCAGGAACAGCTTCTCCCCTGCTGCTGTCAGACTTTTGAATGGACCTACCTTGCATTCAGTTGATCTTCCTCTACACCCTAGCTATGACTGTAACACTACATTCTGCACCCTCTCCTTTCCTTCTCTATGAACGGTATGCTTTGTTTGTATAGCCTGTAAGAAACAATACTTTTCACTGTATCCCAATGCATGTGACAATAATAAATCAAGTCACCATCTCGCACTCTCGAGTTGTCCATCGACAGTTCTCGCTCCCTTGGTTACCCTTGCTGAAGGCTGGTTACCCTGTGTTTTTTCTCTCTGTGTGACAGGTCTCTGCACGTCGCGATGCTTTCCCGGAAGCAGGAAAAGCTGCTGCGTTACGTGGAGGAGGGCAGCGCGCGCAAACTGAAGTCCTACCTCCGCAAGCACCGCGGGCTGGCGGTCAGCTTTGCTGGACGGAGGGGCCGCACTCCGCTGCACGTGGCCTGCGCGCGCAGAGACCACATCACCGCCCGGCTGCTGCTCAGGCACGGAGCTGACCCCACCTCCCAGGACCAGAAGGGGAATACCCCCCTGCACCTGGCAGCCAGAGAGGCGCGGAGGAAAGGATTGAGAGGTAATGTGATGTCCACACTGATACAGGGCTGGGAACTGAAATGGGACCGTTCCCCTTTCAGACACCCACAGCCCACATTACAGCAAGGACAGTGACCACACAAATTAGACACAGTTCCCTCTGCACTGAGCACATCAAACACTCCCAGGACAGGTACAGCACGGGGTTAGATACAGAGTAAAGCTCCCTCTACACTGTCCCCATCAAACACTCCCAGGACAGGTACAGCACGGGGTTAGATACAGAGTAAAGCTCCCTCTACACTGTCCCCATCAAACACTCCCAGGACAGGTACAACACGGGGTTAGATACAGAGTAAAGCTCCCTCTGCACTGTCCCCATCAAACACTCCCAGGACAGGGACAGCACGGGGTTAGATACAGAGTAAAGCTCCCTCTACACTGTCCCCATCAAACACTCCCAGGACAGGTACAGCACGGGGTTAGATACAGAGTAAAGCTCCCTCTGCACTGTCCCCCATCAAACACTCCCAGGACAGGTACAGCACGGGGTTAGATACAGAGTAAAGCTCCCTCTGCACTGTCCCCCATCAAACACTCCCAGGACAGGTACAGCACGGGGTTAGATACAGAGTAAAGCTCCCTCTACACTGTCCCCATCAAACACTCCCAGGACAGGTACAACACGGGGTTAGATACAGAGTAAAGCTCCCTCTGCACTGTCCCCATCAAACACTCCCAGGACAGGGGCAGCACGGGGTTAGATACAGAGTAAAGCTCCCTCTACACTGTCCCCATCAAACACTCCCAGGACAGGTACAGCACGGGGTTAGATACAGAGTAAAGCTCCCTCTACACTGTCCCCATCAAACACTCCCAGGACAGGTACAACACGGGGTTAGATACAGAGTAAAGCTCCCTCTGCACTGTCCCCATCAAACACTCCCAGGACAGGGGCAGCACGGGGTTAGATACAGAGTAAAGCTCCCTCTACACTGTCCCCATCAAACACTCCCAGGACAGGTACAGCACGGGGTTAGGTACAGAGTAAAGCTCCCTCTACACTGTCCCCCATCAAACACCCCCAGGACAGGTACAGCACGGGGTTAGATACAGAGTAAAGCTCCCTCTACACTGTCCCCCATCAAACACTCCCAGGACAGGTACAGCACGGGGTTAGATACAGAGTAAAGCTCCCACCACACTGTCCCCCATCAAACACTCCCAGGACAGGTACAGCACGGGGTTAGATACAGAGTAAAGCTCCCTCTACACTGTCCCCATCAAACACTCCCAGGACAGGTACAGCATGGGGTTAGATACAGAGTAAAGCTCCCTCTACACTGTCCCCAACAAACACTCCCAGGACAGGTACAGCAAGGGGTTAGATACAGAGTAAAGCTCCCTCTGCACTGTCCCCCATCAAACACTCCCAGGACAGGTACAGCCTGGGTTAGATACAGAGTAAAGCTCCCTCTGCACTGTCCCCCATCAAACACTCCCAGGACAGGAACAGCACGGGGTTAGATACAGAGTAAAGCTCCCTCTGCACTGTCCCCCATCAAACACTCCCAGGACAGGGACAGCACGGGGTTAGATACAGAGTAAAGCTCCCTCTACACTGTCCCCATCAAACACTCCCAGGACAGGTACAGCACGGCATTAGGTACAGAGTAAAGCTCCCTCTACACTGTCCCCCATCAAACACTCCCAGGACAGGTACAGCACGGGGTTAGATACAGAGTAAAGCTCCCTCGACACTGGCCCCCATCAAACACTCCCAGGACAGGTACAGCACGGCATTAGGTACAGAGTAAAGCTCCTTCTACACTGTCCCCCATCAAACACTCCCAGGACGGGTACAGCCTGGGTTAGATACAGAGTAAAGCTCCCTCTACACTGTCCCCCATCAAACACTCCCAGGACGGGTACAGCACGGCATTAGGTACAGAGTAAAGCTCCCTCTACGCTGTCCACCATCAAACACTCCCAGGACAGGAACAGCACGGGGTTAGATAGAGTAAAGCTCCCTCTACACTGTCCCCATCAGACACTCCCAGGACAGGTACAGCACGGGGTTAGATATAGAGTCATAGAGGTTTACAGCATGGAAACAGGCCCTTCGGCCCAACTTAGAAAAGAACCATAGAACCATAGAAAATTACAGCTCAGAAACAGGCCTTTTGGCCCTTCCTGTCTGTGCCGAACCATTTTTTGCCTAGTCCCACTGACCTGCACTTGGACCGTATCCCTCCACACCCCTCTCATCCATGAACCCGTCCAAGTTTTTCTTAAATGTTGAAAGTGACCCCGCATTTACCACTTTATCCGGCAGCTCATTCCACACTCCCACCACTCTCTGCGTGAAGAAGCCCTCCCTAATATTCCCTTTAAACTTTTCTCCTTTCACCCTTAACCCATGCCCTCTGTTTTCTTTCTCCCCTAGCCTCAGCGGAAAAAGCCTGCTTGCATTCACTCTATCTATACCTATCAAAATCTTATACACCTCTATCAAATCTCCCCTCAATCTTCTACGCTCCAGGGAATAAAGTCCCAACCTATTCAATCTCTCTCTGTAACTCAGCTTCTCAAGTCCCGGCAACATCCTTGTGAACCTTCTCTGCACTCTTTCAACCTTATTTACATCCTTCCTGTAACTAGGTGGCCAAAACTGTACACAATACTCCAAATTCGGCCTCACCAATGCCTTATATAACCTTACCATAACACTCCAACTTTTATACTTGATACTCCGATTTATAAAGGCCAATGTACCAAAGACACTCTTTACGACCCTATCCACCTGTGACGTCACTTTTAGGGAATTCTGTACCTGTATACCCAGATCCCTCTGTTCAACTGCACTCTTCAGAGTCCTACCATTTACCCTGTACGTTCTACTTTGGTTTGTCCTTCCAATGTGCAATATCTCACACTTGTCTGCGTTAAATTCCATTTGCCATTTTTCAGCCCATTTTTCTAGTTGGTCCAAATCCCTCTGCAAGCTTTGAAAACCTTCCTCACTGTCCACTACACCTCCAATCTTTGTATCATCAGCAAACTTGCTGATCCAATTTACCACATTATCATCCAGATCATTAATATAGATGACAAACAACAATGGACCCAACACCGATCCCTGCGGCACACCACTAGTCACAGGCCTCCACTCAGAGAAGCAATCCTCCACAACCACTCTCTGGCTTCTTCCATTGAGCCAGTGTCTAATCCAATTTACTACCTCCCCACGTATACCTAGCGACTGAACCTTCCTAACTAACCTCCCATGAGGGACCTTGTCAAAGGCCTTGCTGAAATCCAGGTAGACAACATCCACCGCCTTCCCTTCATCCACTTTCCTGGTAACCTCCTCGAAAAACTCTAATAGATTGGTCAAACATGACCTATCACGCACAAAGCCATGTTGACTCTCCCTAATAAGTCCCTGTCTATCCAAATATTTGTCGATCCTATCCCTTATCACACCTTCCAATAACTTGCCCACCACCGACGTCAAACTTACTGGCCTATAATTTCCCGGATTTCTTTTGGAACCTTTTTTAAACAAGGGAACAACATGAGCCACCCTCCAATCATCCGGCACCTCCCCCGTGAATACTGACATTTTAAATATGTCTGCCAGGGCCCCTGCAAGTTCAACCCTCGCTTCCCTCAAGGTCCGTGGGAATACCCTGTCTGGTCCTGGGGATTTATCCACTCTGATTTGCCTCAAGACAGCGAGCACCTCCTCCCCTTTAATCTGTAAAGGTTCCATGGCCTCCCTACCTGTTTGCCCTATTTCCGTAGACTCCATGCCCGTTTCCTCAGTAAATACGGATGCAAAAAACCCATTTAGTATCTCCCCCATCTCTTTTGGTTCCATACACAGTCTACCACTCTGGTCTTCAAGAGGACCAATTTTATCCCTCACTATCCTTTTGCTCCTAACATACCTATAGAAGCTCTTTGGATTTTCCTTCACTCTGTCTGCCAAAGCAACCTCATGTCTTCTTTTAGCCCTCCTGATTTTCCTCTTAAGTAACTTTTCCATGCCTTTTTTTTAAAACCCCTAAGCTAATCCCAATTGCCCGCATTTGGCCCATATCCCTCTATACCCATCATACCCATGTAACTATCTAAATGCTTTTTAAAAGATAAAATTGTACCCGCCTCTACTACTACCTCTGGCAACTTGTTCCAGACACTCACCACCCTCTGTGTGAAAAAATTGCCCCTCTGGACACTTTTGTATCTCTCCCCTCTCACCTTAAACCTATGCCCTCTAGTTTTAGACTGCCCTACCTTTGGGAAAAGATATTGACTATCTAGCTGATCTGTGCCCCTCATTATTTTATGATCACCCCTCAGCCTCCTACGCTCCAGAGAGAAAAGTCCCAGTCTATTCAGCCTCTCCTTATAACTCAATCCATCAAGTCTCGGTCGCATCCTCGTAAATCTTTTCTGTACTCTTTCTAGTTTAATCATATCCTTTCTATAATAGGGTGACCAGAACTGTACACAGTATTCCAAGTGTGGCCTTACCAATGTCTTGTACAACTTCAACAAGACGTCCCAACTCCTGTATTCAATGTTCTGACCGATGAAACCAAGCATGCCAAATGCCTTCTTCACCACTCTGTCCACCTGTGACTGCACTTTCAAGGAGCTATGAACATGTACCCCTCGGTCTCTTTGTTCTATACCTCTCCCCATCACCCTACCATTAACTGAGTAAGTCCTGCCCTGGTTCAATCTACCAAAATGCATTACCTCACATTTGTCTAAATTAAACTCCATCTGCCATTCGTCAGCCCACTGGCCCAATTGATCAAGATCCCGTTGCAATCGGAGATAACTGTCCACTATGCCACCAATCTTAGCGTCACCTGCAAACTTACTAACCATGCCCACTTTATTCTCATCCAAATCATTAACATAAATGACAAATAACAGTGGACCGAGCACTGATCCCTGAGGCACACCGCAGGTCACAGGCCTCCAGTTTGATAAACAACTCTCTACAACCACCCTCTGGCTTCTGTCAAGAAGCCAATTTTGTATCCAATGAGATACCTCACCCTGGATCCTGTGATATTTAACCTTATGCAACAACTTACCATGCGGTACCTTATCAAAGGCCTTGCGAAAGTCCATGTAGACAACATCAACTGCACTGCCCTCATCTACCTTCTTGGTTACCCCTTCAGAAAACTCAATCAAATTTGTGAGACATGATTTTCCACTCACAAAGAGTAAAGCTCCCTCTACACTGTCCCCATCAAACACTCCCAGGACAGGTACAGCACGGAGTTAGATACAGAGTGAAGCTCCCTCTACACTGTCCCCATCAAACACTCCCAGGACAGGTACAGCACGGGGTTAGATACAGAGTGAAGCTCCCTCTACACTGTCCCCATCAAACACTCCCAGGACAGGGACAGCACGGGGTTAGATACAGAGTGAAGCTCCCTCTACACTGTCCCCATCAAACACCCGCAGGACAGGTACAGCACGGAGTTAGATACAGAGTAAAGCTCCCTCTGCACTGGGTGCAGCACGGGGTTGGATACAGAGTAAAGCTCCCTCTACACTGTCCCCATCAAACACTCCCAGGGCAGGGACAGCACGGGGTTAGATACAGAGTGAAGCTCCCTCTACACTGCCCCATCAAACACTCCCAGGACAGGTACAGCACGGGGTTGGATACAGAGTGAAGCTCCCGCTACACTGTCCCCATCAAACACTCCCAGGACAGATACAGCACGGGGTTCGATACAGAGTAAAGCTCCCTCCACACTGTCCCCATCAAACACTCCCAGGACAGGGTTAGATACAGAGTAAAGCTCCCTCTCCACTGTCCCCATCAAACACTCCCAGGTCAGGCACAGCATGGGGTTAGATACAGAGTAAAGCTCCCTCTACACTGTCCCCATCAAACACTCCCAGGTCAGGCACAGCATGGGGTTAGATACAGAGTAAAGCTCCCTCTGCACTGGGTGCAGCACGGGGTTGGATACAGAGTGAAGCTCCAGCACAGGGTTGGATACAGGGTATTTCCAGAGTACCTTTCACTTCTGCTGGGGTCAGTGTCACATTCCTGGTATCAGGCTTCTTTAAAACACTAGCTGAGGATCTTGTCCATCCACCTGAATGTGTGGCCCAGCAGGGAGTGCCTGTGACAGACCCTTGGTATGGCAATGTTTACACTTGATACTGAAGCCTGTCTGCCTTAAACCCACAGTGTAACGTTTATTTATTAGTCACAAATAAGGCTTACATTAACACTGCAATGAAGTTACTATGAAATTCCCCGAGTCACCACACACCGGCACCTGTTTGGGTCAATACATCTAACCAGCACGTCTTTCAGATTGTGGCAGGAAACCGGAGCACCCGGAGGAAACCCACGCAGACACGGGGAGAATGTGCAAACTCCACACAGACAGTGACCCAAGCCGGGAATGGAATCTGGGTCCCTGGCACTGTGAGGCAGCAGTGAACCCGGGTCCCTGGCGCTGTGAAGCAGCAGTGAACCCGGGTCCCTGGCGCTGTGAGGCAGCAGTGAACCTGGGTCCCTGGCACTGTGAAGCAGCAGTGAACCCGGGTCCCTGGCGCTGTGAAGCAGCAGTGAACCCGGGTCCCTGGCGCTGTGAGGCAGCAGTGAACCCGGGTCCCTGGCGCTGTGAGGCAGCAGTGAACCCGGGTCCCTGGCGCTGTGAGGGAGCAGTGAACCCGGGTCCCTGGCGCTGGGAGGCAGCAGTGAACCCGGGTCCCTGGCGCTGTGAGGCAGCAGTGAACCCGGGTCCCTGGCGCTGTGAGGCAGCAGTGAACCCGGGTCCCTGGCACTGTGAGGCAGCAGTGAACCCGGGTCCCTGGCACTGTGAGGCAGCAGTGAACCCGGGTCCGTGGCACTGTGAGGCAGCAGTGAACCCGGGTCCCTGGCGCTGTGAGGCAGCAGTGAACCCGGGTCCCTGGCGCTGTGAGGGAGCTGTGAACCCGGGTCCCTGGCGCTGTGAGGCAGCAGTGAACCCGGGTCCCTGGCGCTGTGAAGCAGCAGTGTTAATCACTGTGTCACTGTGCCGCAGTGTGGAGGCACCGGTGCTTGTCTCTGAGCTGCGGATAGGATAACAAGGAGCTGCAATGTCTAACAGTGCACCCTCTGTTTCTGTGCAGTCTTTGAGGATCTGGTGGTTCCTCTGAGGAAATGTTGTCCAGCTGCTATGGATGTGCTCAATGGGGAAGGAGTCAGTCCACGAGACATGCTCAGACCGATAACAAAGCAGCAGCAGGTAAGGACAATTTCTGAAATCCATCCCTGCCTGGCCTCCTTTCTCTGTCAGCGGCCTTCCCCTGTTAACCATTGAACCAGTGTGTGGATTTCCAGCGTCCAGGAGCAAGCCTGGGGAGTCAGGAGGTGAGTTACTCTCCGCAGGATTCCAGCCTCTGACCTGCTCTCGGGGGCTGAGGGCTGATCTTATAGAGGTCTATAACATAATGAGGGGCACAGATCAGCTAGATAGTCAATATCTTTCCCCAAAGGGAGGTGAGTCTAAAACCAGAGGGCATAGGTTTAAGGTGAAAGGGGAGAGATACAAAAGTGTCCAGAGGGGCAATTGTTTCACACACAGGGTGGAGAGTGTCTGGAACAAGCTGCCAGAGGTAGTAGTAGAGGCTGGTACAATTTTGTCTTTTCAAAAGCATTTAGACAGTTACATGGGTAAGATGGGTATAGAGGGATATGGGCCAAATGCGGGCAATTGGGACTAGCTTAGTGGTTAAAAGAAAGGAGCAGCATGGACAAGTTGGGCTGAAGGGCCTGATTTCATGCTGTAAACCTCTGTGCCTCTATGACTCTGGTAGCCACTGTGTTTATATGGCTGGGTCCAGTTCAGTTTCTGCTCAATGGTAACCCCCAGGAGTGGGCGATTCAGTGATGGAAATGTCACGGGCGATGGTTAGATCCTCTCTTGTTGATGGTCTTGGAGATGGTCATTGCCTGGCACTTGCGTGGCGCGAACCTGCCCTTGTCAGCTCCAGCCTGGGTATTCCTACAGAGCAGAAATGTGCGCTGTCCCCAGCTCCAGCCTGGGTATTCACACAGAGCAGAAATGTGCGCTGTCCCCGGCTCCAGCCTGGGTATTCACACAGAGCAGAAATGTGCGCTGTCCCCAGCTCCAGCCTGGATATTCACACACAGCAGAAATGTGCGCTGTCCCCAGCTCCAGCCTGGATATTCACACAGAGCAGAAATGTGCGCTGTCCCCAGCTCCAGCCTGGATATTCACACAGAGCAGAAATGTGCGCTGTACCCAGCTCCAGCCTGGGTATTCCCAGAGGGAGCTGTATGTATTTCAGGAATCTCACTCACGGTTTGTTTTGAACCAATCGCAGAGCCCAGGAGCAGCAGCAGAGGAGGAGGTGCCAGGGAAACTCCAAGCTGACAGGGAGTGGTACCACAAGCTCTTTGGAGAATGTGAGGATGAATTCTACCAGAAATGTGGGCGCTATGAAGGTGAGCAGGGTGGAATGGCTGTAAGCTGGGTTGAGTGCACGCTCTGGGATCTGCATTGACGGGTGTGTGTCTGCAGGGTGTTCCGGATCACTCAGCGAGGCCCAGTCACCTCCGTATTGTAGTTTGGAGCCATGGGAGAGGATCCAACTTTCTTCCCATCACCGACCTGACCAGGAATCGCTTCCCGCTCCTTAGAGCACGGGGCAGAGAGAGAGAGAGCTGGGCAGAGAGAGAGAGAGCGGGGCAGAGAGAGAGGGAGAGAGAGCGGGGCAGAGAGAGAGAGAGAGAGCGGGGCAGAGAGAGAGAGCGGGGCAGAGAGAGAGGGAGAGAGAGCGGGGCAGAGAGAGAGGGAGAGAGAGCGGGGCAGAGAGAGAGAGAGCGGGGCAGAGAGAGAGAGAGCGGGGCAGAGAGAGAGAGAGAGCGGGGCAGAGAGAGAGAGAGAGAGCGGGGCAGAGAGAGAGAGAGAGCGGGGCAGAGAGAGAGAGAGCGGGGCAGAGAGTGAGGGAGAGAGAGAGAGAAGAGACAGACAGAGGGTGACTTGAGGGGGAACAGAGTTAAGGTTTGAGGTCAGGTGAGTCAGTGGAAAAGGCGAGTGGGAATTTCCTCTCCCTGGGCGCTGCCTGACCCGCTCAGTCTTTCTGGAATTTTCTGTCTTGATTTTTGGTTGTTTTCTGGGGAACTTGTGCCGAGCGATTGGCCAGCTCAGCTCACACATCCCATCCAAAATGTTTTGGAAATCCCGGGTGAAAAGGACACCGCTTAGTCGCTCGGTTTGTCTGTCTGCACACTGTGGAGAGATACATCCCTCTGCTGAGGCTCCAGCCCCCCATGGAGCTGCTTGGGTTAAGATTAATGATGGAAGTAAGCCACTTCCTTCTGTGCGGAGCCAGAGTTGCTGCATGGGATCTCCTAGCGTGTGGAAAATGTGAAGGGTTAGCAGACTCATTTCCCCATTAATGTGCCTGGAGATTATTATCAGTAGGGGTGATGCTCGATAATGTTCCGGTGTTACTGTGTGATACTCACCCAGTTCCATCTCTGTTTGCTTGCTTCTTGGGACTGAGACAGCTCAGAGAGGCCATTCAGCCCCTCGTGCTCACTCCTGGAGAGAGCAAAACCACTTCATCCCCTTTGCGTTCTTTAGCGTCACATGGGAACTCCTCTCCCTGAAGCCTCCTGTCACTGCTCCCCACCCGCCCCCTCCCCCATTAGTCCCTTCTGTCAGAACAGAGCCATGCGCGGCCCGAGGGCTGAATCTGCCAGTCCGCAGTTAAGAGTCACCCACATTGCTGTGGCTCTGGAGTCACGTGTAGGCCAGACCGGGTAAGGACAGCAGATTTCCTTCACATTAGTGAACCAGATGGGTTTTTCTGACAACCACCGTTACTGAGAGGAGCTTTATCACGGTGGCACAGTGATTAGCACTGCTGCCCCACAGCGCCAGGTTTGATTCCCGGCTTGGGTCACAGTCTGTGCGGAGTCTGCTCGTTCTCCCCGTGTCTGCGTGGGTTTCCTCCGGGTGCTCCGGTTTCCTCCCACACTCTGAAAGACGTGCTGGTTAGGGTGCATTGGCCGTGCTAAATTCTCCCTCGGTGTACCCGAACAGGTGCCAGAGTGTGGTGACTAGGGGATTTTCACAGTAACTTCATTGCAGCGTTAATGTAAGCCTACCTGTGACACTAATAAATATCTCAGTGGGAGAGGGAGGAGCAGTTGAGGACTCTGGGACTGTACTTGATGGAGTTTAGAAGGATGAGGGGGGGATCAACTTGTGACACTAATGAACTTTTAAAAAAAATCTTCCAGATTTTATTAACTGAATTGAAGTTCCTCTGGCTGCCATGGTGGAGTCATAGAATCCTGCAGTGCAGAAGGAGGCCATTTGGCCCATCGGGTCTGCAGCGACCACAATCCCACCCAGGCCCAATCCCCCATAACCCCATGCATTTACCCTAGCTAGTCCCCCTGACACTCGGGGGCAATTTAGCATGGCCAGTCCACCTAACCCGCACATCTTTTGGAGTGTGGGAGGAAACCCACGCAGACACGGGGAGAACGTGCAGATTCCACATAGACAGTGACCCAAGCCGGGAATTGAACCCGGGTCCCTGGCGCTGTGAGACAGCAGTGAACCCGGGTCCCTGGCGCTGTGAGGCAGCAGTGAACCCGGGTCCCTGGCGCTGGGAGGGAGCAGTGAACCCGGGTCCCTGGCGCTGTGAGGCAGCAGTGAACCCGGGTCCCTGGCGCTGGGAGGGAGCAGTGAACCCGGGTCCCTGGCGCTGTGAGACAGCAGTGAACCCGGGTCCCTGGCGCTGTGAGGCAGCAGTGAACCCGGGTCCCTGGCACTGTGAGGCAGCAGTGAACCCGGGTCCCTGGCGCTGTGAGGCAGCAGTGAACCCGGGTCCCTGGCGCTGTGAGGCAGCAGTGAACCCGGGTCCCTGGCGCTGTGAGGCAGCAGTGAACCCGGGTCCCTGGCGCTGTGAGGCAGCAGTGAACCCGGGTCCCTGGCGCTGTGAGGCAGCAGTGAACCCGGGTCCCTGGCGCTGTGAGGCAGCAGTGAACCCGGGTCCCTGGCGCTGTGAGGCAGCAGTGAACCCGGGTCCCTGGCGCTGTGAGGCAGCAGTGAACCCGGGTCCCTGGCGCTGTGAGGCAGCAGTGAACCCGGGTCCCTGGCGCTGTGAGGCAGCAGTGAACCCGGGTCCCTGGCGCTGTGAGGCAGCAGTGAACCCGGGTCCCTGGCGCTGTGAGGCAGCAGTGAACCCGGGTCCCTGGCGCTGTGAGGCAGCAGTGAACCCGGGTCCCTGGCGCTGTGAGGCAGCAGTGAACCCGGGTCCCTGGCGCTGTGAGGCAGCAGTGAACCCGGGTCCCTGGCGCTGTGAGGCAGCAGTGAACCCGGGTCCCTGGGGCTGTGAGGCAGCAGTGAACCCGGGTCCCTGGCGCTGTGAGGCAGCAGTGAACCCGGGTCCCTGGCACTGTGAGGGAGCAGTGAACCCGGGTCCCTGGCGCTGTGAGGCAGCAGTGAACCCGGGTCCCTGGCGCTGTGAGGCAGCAGTGAACCCGGGTCCCTGGCGCTGTGAGGCAGCAGTGAACCCGGGTCCCTGGCGCTGTGAGGCAGCAGTGAACCCGGGTCCCTGGCGCTGTGAGGGAGCAGTGAACCCGGGTCCCTGGCGCTGTGAGGCAGCAGTGAACCCGGGTCCCTGGCGCTGTGAGGCAGCAGTGAACCCGGGTCCCTGGCGCTGTGAGGCAGCAGTGAACCCGGGTCCCTGGCGCTGTGAGGCAGCAGTGCTAACCACCGTGCCGCCCTATTTGAACCGTGTACATTAGCCCAGGGCCGCTGGATTCCCAGTTAATGGGATCCCACTAATTTGCTGTTTCTTTTTGCTTCCGGTTGGATCCAGAGGATTACCTCCTGCCCGACCCTGAACCGCAAACGTATGACGACTGGGCCGACCGCCTGGCGAAGGAGTACGCAGCAAAGCGAGCTGGCGCGGCGGGCTCCAGTCGCCGGGGGAGAGCGGCGAGGAAGGCAGCAGAGGAGGAGGAGCGGCGGAAGGAACGGGAGCAGCGGGAGTTCCAGGAGCGGCTGGAGGCGGAACACCAGCGCTACCTGGAGCAGGCCGGGAGGAAGGGGCAGGAGGTGGCGGGCAGCCGCAAGCGCCGTTACGAGCGGGGCTGCGCCGAGGTCTTCGGCCGGGGTTCCACCGCCGCCAGCGACGGCCGGCTGACGTACGCGGACATCCCCTGGCCCGCCCCCCGGGGCACGGTGGAGGAGATGGTGGCAGTGATCCTACACGGGGTGGAGCAGGGAGAGCGGGCGGCCTATCGGAGATACCTGCGGCAGCAACAGGTGGTCTGGCACCCTGACCGCTTCCTCCAGCGCTGCGGGGAACGCCTGGCCGAGACTGAGCGGCAGAGAATCCTCGACACGGTGACTGCCCTCTCACAGGCTCTAAACAAACTGTCCACAAGTGTCCGCTAACCACGCGACTTCCTGCGCCAAGTGCTCTCTCCGATGTGGCGGTGTGGGATCTTCCTGTGCCTTTGTGCCGAATGGGGTCAGGGACTCGCAGCAGGTGGGAATTGACAACTCTCAATCCTCCGGCCTACCGCGCCCATCAGCCTCCCCTGGCCGCCTGTTCACGGGATCTTGCTGTGTAACGGCTGTGCACTTGCAGCCTTTCAGAGTTATTTTGTCAGCTCCGATGCACTACGGGATGTCCAGAGGTCTGGCAGGAGGGGAGCGTGTGGGTCTTCACAGCATCCGCAGGGTCTCCCGTTCCAATCTGACTGCGACGCGAGTTGTCAGCGCACGCGGATTGCAAGCTTGGCTGGCCGGAGGCGAGCTGTGAGCGACAGAGACACATAACTCTTTGTTCAGGAGCGTCCCGTCTGGAAGAGCAGCAACTGTCACCATCGGCCGAGATTAGCGCTACATCCCATCGATCGATCGTGGGCGAGTTTATAACCTGTGTCCTCCGTCCGGTGAAATTAAACTACTTTCTCAGAATTTGGCTGTTGGCTCAACTCTTGTCCAGTTCCGCTCAAAGGTCGTAGGTTAGTCAGATGGAGTGTTGGCCTTTATTTCAAAGAGAAATGGAGTATAAAAATAGGGCAGTCTATTGAAGCACCCGGAGCAAACCCACGCAGACACGGGGAGAACGTGCAGACTCCAAACAGGCAGTGACCCGAGGCCGGAATTGAACCCGGGTCCCTGGCGCTGTGAGGCAGCAGTGAACCCGGGTCCCTGGCGCTGTGAGGCAGCAGTGAACCCGGGTCCCTGGCACTGTGAGGCAGCAGTGAACCCGGGTCCCTGGCACTGTGAGGCAGCAGTGAACCCGGGTCCCTGGCGCTGTGAGGCAGCAGTGAACCCGGGTCCCTGGCACTGTGAGGCAGCAGTGAACCCGGGTCCCTGGCGCTGTGAGGCAGCAGTGAACCCGGGTCCCTGGCGCTGTGAGGCAGCAGTGAACCCGGGTCCCTGGCACTGTGAGGCAGCAGTGAACCCGGGTCCCTGGCGCTGTGAGGCAGCAGTGAACCCGGGTCCCTGGCACTGTGAGGCAGCAGTGAACCCGGGTCCCTGGCGCTGTGAGGCAGCAGTGCTAATCACTGTGCCACCCAAACTGGAGATTTCTCCCATGTTTCAGGCCTGGAATAGTGTGAACAGTTTTGGTCCGTTTATCTAAGGAAAGATATCCTGGCATTGGAGGCAGTCCAGAGAAGGTTCACTAGGTTCCCGGGTAGGGAGGGAGTTTCTTATGAGGAGAGGGTGAGTAGGTTGGGCCTGTACTCACTGGAGTTTAGAAGAATGTGAGGCGACCTTATTGAGACATATCGGATTCTCAGGGGGTTTGACAGGGTCGATGCTGAGAGATTGTTTCCCCCTGTGGGAGAGTCTGGGACCAGAGAGCATCATCTCAGAGTGAGGGGGTCGCCCATTGAAGACAGAGATGAGGAGGAATTTCTTCTCTCAGAGGGGAGTGAATCTGTGGAATTCTTTCCCGCAGAGGGCTGTAGAGGTCGGGTCACTGAGTATGTTCAAGGCTGAGACAGACAGATTGTTAATCAGTAAGGGAATCGAGGGGTACGGGGATAAGGCGGGAAAGTGGAGTTGAGGATTATCACATCAGATCAGTCACAATCTCATTGAATGGGGGAGCAGGGTCGATGGGGTGAATGGGGGAGCAGGGTCGATGGGGTGAATGGGGGAGCAGGGTCGATGGGGTGAATGGGGGAGCAGGGTCGATGGGGTGAATGGGGGAGCAGGGTCGATGGGGTGAATGGCGGAGCAGGGTCGATGGGCCGAATGGCGGAGCAGGGTCGATGGGCCGAATGGCGGAGCAGGGTCGATGGGGTGAATGGGGGAGCAGGGTCGATGGGGTGAATGGTGGAGCAGGGTCGATGGGTGGGGGAGCAGGGTCGATGGGCCGAATGGCGGAGCAGGATCGATGGGGTGAATGGGGGAGCAGGGTCGATGGGCTGAATGGGGGAGCAGGGTCGATGCGGTGAATGGTGGAGCAGGGTCGATGGGTGGGGGAGCAGGGTCGATGGGCCGAATGGGGGAGCAGGGTCGATGGGGTGAATGGCGGAGCAGGGTCGATGGGGTGAATGGGGGAGCAGGATCGATGGGGGTGAATGGCGGAGCAGGGTCGATGGGGTGAATGGGGGAGCAGGGTCGATGGGGGTGAATGGGGGAGCAGGGTCGATGGGGTGAATGGCGGAGCAGGGTCGATGGGGTGAATGGGGGAGCAGGGTCGATGGGCCGAATGGGGGAGCAGGGTCGATGGGGTGAATGGGGGAGCAGGGTCGATGGGGTGAATGGGGGAGCAGGGTCGATGGGGTGAATGGGGGAGCAGGGTCGATGGGGTGAATGGGGGAGCAGGGTCGATGGGGTGAATGGGGGAGCAGGGTCGATGGGGTGAATGGTGGAGCTGGGTCGATGGGGTGAATGGGGGAGCAGGGTCGATGGGGTGAATGGGGGAGCAGGGTCGATGGGCTGAATGGGGGAGCAGGGTCGATGGGCTGAATGGGGGAGCAGGGTCGATGGGCTGAATGGGGGAGCAAGGTCGATGGGGTGAATGGGGGAGCAGGGTCGATGGGGTGAATGGCGGAGCAGGGTCGATGGGCTGAATGGGGGAGCAGGTCGATGGGCCGAATGGCGGAGCAGGGTCGATGGGGTGAATGGGGGAGCAGGGTCGATGGGGTGAATGGTGGAGCAGGGTCGATGGGCTGAATGGTGGAGCAGGGTCGATGGGTGGGGGAGCAGGGTCGATGGGCCGAATGGGGGAGCAGGGTCGATGGGGTGAATGGCGGAGCAGGGTCGATGGGGTGAATGGGGGAGCAGGGTCGATGGGGGTGAATGGCGGAGCAGGGTCGATGGGGTGAATGGGGGAGCAGGGTCGATGGGGGAGCAGGGTCGATGGGGTGAATGGGGGAGCAGGGTCGATGGGGTGAATGGGGGAGCAGGGTTGATGGGGTGAATGGGGGAGCAGGGTTGATGGGGTGAATGGGGGAGCAGGGTCGATGGGGTGAATGGGGGAGCAGGGTCGATGGGGTGAATGGGGGAGCAGGGTCGATGGGCTGAATGGGGGAGCAGGGTCGATGGGCCGAATGGGGGAGCAGGGTCGATGGGGTGAATGGGGGAGCAGGGTCGATGGGCCGAATGGTGGAGCAGGGTCGATGGGCCGAATGGTGGAGCAGGGTCGATGGGCCGAATGCCCGCCTTCTGCTCCTATGCCTAATGACCTTAAGGACTCTGCCGACCCCCGATAACCTTTCCCCCCTGCCCCGCTGATCAAGAATCTCTCTTGCTCTGCCTTACAAAATATTCAAACTCTCTGCTTCCACCCGCCTTTTGAGGAAGAGAGTTCCAGAAACTCACCACCCTCGGAGAGAAAAAACATGTCCTCATCGCTGGTTTAAATCGGTGACCCCTCATTTTTAAACAATGACCCCAGCCTGACCGAAGGGCCATCCAGCTAATGGCCCCCAAAGAGACCGAGTTGCTGGGGTGACTTAACCCTTACATCTGTTTTGCTGCCAGGATCCTGATGGTAAGGGTTTTCTTGTCCTGTCCATCACATGGTTGACCAGGAAGCTCTCCCCCTCTGACCCCCCTGGCATTGATGCTGGATTTACAGCTCAGTACTGTTAGGAATCGTGGGAGTCTCTGTCACAATCTCACCAAGGTTCAGAGCTGCCCTCAGTGACTATCACGAGCAATGTGTCAAAACAATCTCTTTGACCAAAGCTTTGGGTCACCTGTCCCTTCACGCGGTCAAATCCTTTCTGATAAAGCTGCCTTAATACGTAGGAGCAGAATTTGGCCATTCGACCCATCGAGACTGCTCTGTCATCGATGAGACCATGACTGAACTGCTATGACAAAGGACCAGTCGTTTCAAACTGAGGTGCGTGGAAATGTCTCCTCGCAGAGGGCGGTGAGTCTCTGGAATTCTCTGCCCCAAAGGCTGCTGGAGGCTGGATCATTAGAAGTATTTAAAGTGGGAGGTGGATAAATATTTGATAGATCGAGGAATAGAGGGCGATGGGGAAATGGAACAGAAAAGGAGTTGAGGCCGGAGTAGATCAGCCAGGATCGTATTGAAAGGCGGGGCAGGTCTGAAGGGCCAAATTGCCTAATTCCTGTGAAACCTCCAGGACGATGGGGCAAGGGCTGGAAGGTGGGATTGGTGGGATAGCACACGGATCAGTGCTTGGGCCCCAGCTGTTCACAATATGGCTGGGATCTGGGGACCAAATGTAATATTTCCAAGTTTGTGGATGAGGCAAAGCTGGACAGGAATGTGCGTTGTGAGGAAGATGTAAAGTGTTTACAGGAGGATTTGGACAGACTTGGTGAGTGTACAAGAACATGGCAGATGGAATATCATGTGGAAAAATGTGAGGTCACAGAGGTTTACATGGAAACAGGCCCTTCAGCCCACCTTGTCCATGCCGCCCAGTTTTTACCACCTAAGCTAGTCCTGAGGATATCCACTGTCTGAAGGAAAAGATGTCATAGAAAGAAGAAACCATAGAAGTCATAGAAACCCTACAGTACAGAAAGAGGCCATTCGGCCCATCGAGTCTGCACTGACCACAATCCCACCCAGGCCCTAACCCCATATCCCTACATATTTTACCCACTAATCCCTCTAATCTACGCATCCCAGGACTCTAAGGGGCAATTTTTAACCTGGCCAATCAACCTAACCCGCACATCTTTGGACTGTGGGAGGAAACCGGAGCACCCGGAGGAAACCCACGCAGACACGAGGAGAATGTGCAAACTCCACACAGACAGTGACCCAAGCTGGGAATCGAACCCAGGTCCCCGGAGCTGTGAAGCAGCAGTGCTAACCACTGTGCTACCGTGCCGCCCCGCAGGGTATTTCCTGAATGGTAAATAATTAGAAAGTGTCGATGTACAGAGGGACCTGGGTGTCCTTGTCCATTAGCCACTGAAGGCTAACATGCAGGTGCAGCAAGCTATTAGGGAGGCTAATGGAGTGTCAGCCTTTATCACAAGAGGATCTGAATACAGGAGTAGCGAGGTCTTGTTCCAATTCTCTAGTTTTGGTTCGACCGCACCTGGAGTAGTGAGAGCAGTTTTGGTCCCCTTGCCTCAGAGAGGATAGTATTGCCACGGAGGGAGTGTATCAAATGTTCACCAGACTTGTTCTCAGGATGGTGGGACTGTCTTATGAAGAGAGATTGGGCAAACTGGACCTGTATTCTCCAGAGTTTCAGAGAATGAGAGGTGATCTCACTGGAACCCACAAAATACTGAAAGGAATGGACAGGGTGGATGCCGGGAAGATGTTTCCCACTGGTTGGCGAGTCGAAAACCAGGGGGCACAGTTTCAAAATAAGGGGGACAGAGGTGAGGAGAGATTTCTTTACACAGAGGGTGGTGAATCTTTGTCTATCCAGAGGGCAGTGGGAGCTCAGTCATTGAGTATGTTCAGAGATTGATAGGTTTCTGATCAGTTAAAAAGGAAAGGGTTATGGGGATAGTGTGGGGATAAAGGCACTCGAGTGTCTAATCAGCCATGATCTGATTGAATGGTGGAGCAGGCTCGATGGGCTGAATGGCCTCCTCCTGTTCCTACGTTCCTGAAAGGGTTGGTAATGCGGAGAGTAAAGTGTGACAAGGGGGTGTGAATGCATGATGACATAATCTGAAGGGAGAATGAGACGACACAGCAAACCCAAAATAAAACCACTCTGCATATGATGGAGGCTATTTGGCCCATCGTACTTGTGGTGGCTCTTTGAAACAGCTGAGAGCAGCCCACTTGATTGGCACCCCATCCACAAACATTCACTCCCTCCACCACCGACGCACAGTGACAGCCGTGTGTACCATCTACAAGATGCACTGCAGCAACTCACCAAGGCTCCTTAGGCAGCAACTTCCAAACCCACGCCCGCTTCCATCTAGAAGGACAAGGGCAGCAGATACCTGGGGACACCCCCACCTGGAGGCTCCCCTCCGAGTCACTCACCATCCCGACTTGGAAATATATCGGCCGTTCCTTCACTGTCGCTGGGTCAAAATCCTGGAGCTCCCTCCCTAACAGCACTGTGGGTGTACCTACACCTCAGGGACTGCAGTGGGTTCAAGAAGGCAGCTCACCACCACCTTCTCAAGGGGCAGTTAGGGATGGATAATGAATGCTGGTCGAGCCAGCAATGCCCACATCCTATAAATGAATTTTTAAAAACCTCTCATGACCTCAAGACAACGTAAAGTCAATGAAGTACATCTGAAGTGTAATCACTTGTCATGAACGTGGGAGACAATTTTCATAGAATCATATAATCTCTACAGTGCAGGAGGAGGCCATTCAGCCCATCGAGCCTGCACCAACCACAATCCCACCCAGGCCCTATCCCCGTAACCCTTGCTAGTCCCCTTGACACGAGGGCAATTTGGCACGCCCAATCCACCTAACCTTCACATCTTTAGATGTTGGATTTTGCACAGTAAACTCTCGCACACAGCAATAATGATCAGATATTCAGTTGGTGTGGTGTTGGTAGTGAGTTTATTACACATCGGTATATAAAATAAAATAATTAATTTTTTCAGGGTTAAATAACAACCATTAGTGTTTCAGCTGATTGAGTTCTTTGAACTGGAACATCAAAACCACGCCATAGTTAGTTAAATTAGATAAACACTGACTCCACTAGTCCCAGCCACCGCACTCCACACCTCACCCCCCTAGCATTCCTGGAAACAAAATGGCGGGGGTGGATTGAACATGGAGTGCTGGGTATGATGTTGCTATCTGCCAGTCACGTGGGTGAAGGGACTCCTTTCGATCGCAAATTCAGGGTCCCAACATCAAAACTAAAAAATGTGCCTTAACTCGTTGCCACCATGTTGGTGTCAGTATCAACTTTAGGGAAAGATAAAACAGAAACTAGAAGCAGGAGGAGGCCATTCGGCCCTTCGAGCCTGCTCCGCCATTCATTTTGATCATGGCTGATCATCAAATTTAATATCCTGATTCCCCCCCCTTTCCCCCATATCCCTCGATCCCTTCAGCCCCAAGAGCTATATCTAATTTTTTCCTGAAATCAGACAATGTTTTGGCCTCAACTACTTTCTGTGGGAGTGAATTCCACACATTCACCACCCTGTGGGTGAAGAAGTTTCTCCTCACCTCAGTTCTAAAAGGTTTACCCCTTATCCTCAAACTATGACCCCTAGTTCTGGACACCCCACCATCGGGAACATTCTTTCTGAATCTATCTTGTCTAACCCTGTTAGAATTTTATAAGTTTCTATGAGATCCCCTCTCACTCTTCTAAACTCCAGTGAATATAATCCTAACTAACTTAGTCTCTCCTCATATGACAGACCTGCCATCCCAGGAATCAGCCTGGTAAACCTTCGCTGTGCTCCCTCTATAGCAAGGACATCCTTCCCCAGATAAGGAGACCAAAACTGCACATAATACTCCAGGTGTGGCCTCACCAACACCCTATACAATTGCAGCAAAACATCCCTATCCCTATACTCAAATCCTCTCACTATGAAGGCTAACATACCATTTGTCTTCTTTGAACAACGCAAATCTTTCCACCCGTCCCTTGGTGACTAACCCCGGTCGCCCTATCTTTGCTGGGGGAGGGCCTTCGACTGTCCTATTCTGCCTTTACGGGGGGGAGGAGGAGGGAAGCCACCAATCGGGGACTGAGGTTCTCTCTCACTCTTCCTCGAGCCTTTTCCACGCAGCCCTGGCACTTTCGGTCTCTGAGGCCACTCGGCCCATCTGTTGTACCCAGGTGCCCGGACTGGCTGGTCCTGTTGCTGGGCATTTGCTGTTAATTTGTGCGTTGTGTGTGTGGACACCACCCACCCCTCCCTCATCTCCCTTCAGAAAATGATTGGCTTTCAAGACCATTTTAAGAGTCGACCACATTGTGGCTCCGGAGTCACGTGTCGGCCAGACCAGGTATGGTCGGCAGATTTCCTTCCTTAATAAAGGACATCAGTGAACCAGATGGGTTTTTTATTCATTCCTGGGACATGGGCGTCACTGGCTGACCAACATTTATTGCCCATCCCTCGTTGCCCTTGGAGGACAGTTGCGAGTCACCCACATTGCTGTGGCTCTGGAGTCACATGTAGGCCAGACCGGGTAAGGACGGCAGATTTCCTTCCCTAAAGAACATGAGTGAACCAGATGGGTTTTTCGCAATGTTCCGGTAGCTTCGACGGTGGCTCTTGGCAACACCAACTTTTCAAAGGGGTCGGAGGTCGGGGATTGGCATAATTCACCAAGTTCAAATCACAGGTCCTGCCGATGGTGGGATTTGGGGAATTTCGCAGTAACTTCATTGCAGTGCCAATATAAGCCTTACTTGTGACTAATAGAACATAGAACAGTACAGCACAGAACAGGCCCTTCGGCCCACGATGTTGTGCCGAGCTTTATCTGAAACCAAGATCAAGCTATCCCACTCCCTATCATCCTGGTGTGCTCCATGTGCCTATCCAATAACCGCTTGAAAGTTCCTAAAGTGTCTGACTCCACTATCACTGCAGGCAGTCCATTCCACACCCCAACCACTCTCTGCGTAAAGAACCTACCTCGGACATCCTTCCTATATCTCCCACCACGAACCTTATAGTTATGCCCCCTTGTAATAGCTCCATCCAGACTAATGAATAAACTTTAACTTTTTAATTTGAGTTTGCCTCTCCGCAGTGGAACAACCAGTCTGGTGACATGGACTGCGGTGGTCTCTTGGCTGCCATGGCCTCCACAAGTCTGCCTTCCCCTCAAACCGTTTGGGACTGAGTGGAGGGAAGCCTGAAGTTGGGGCCTGTCCCTGGGCTGTCGGGGGCTGAAGACCGGGGTTATGTGGAACCGTACAACAGAATTACAACTCAGACACAATGCTCCACACCGGTCTTCTCCCACCTTGGGCCACCCCCCCTTTCATTTTTTTATCTGTCTAAGAAGTTCAGTCATGTTGAAGAAATTCTATCTACATTGCTCTGATACTGAGGCTCACATCTGGCTGATCTCTCCCTGGTCTCAAATCCACCTCCCCACCTGTTTCCCCATCTCCCTTTAACCCATTTTTATCAGAAATATATCTATCTCCTTCTTGAAACCATTCAATGAATCAGACTCCACCGCGCGATGGGGCAGCGAGTTCCACAAATTCACCACCCTCTGTGAGAAGTAGTTCCTCCTCATCTTGATCAATTGGGCCAGTGAGCTGACAAATGGCAGATGGAGTTTAATTTAGATAAATGCGAGGTGATGCATTTTGGTCGATCAAACCAGGGCAGGACTTACTCAGTTAATGGTAGGATGTTGGGGAGAGTTATAGAACAAAGAGATCCAGGGGTACAGGTTCATAGTTCCTTGGAAGTGGAGTCACAAGTGGACAGAGTGATGAAGAAGGCATTCGGCATGCTTGGTTTCATTGGTCAGAACATTGAGCCCAGGAGTTGGGACATCTTGTTGCAGTTGTACAAGATATTTGTAAGGCCACACTTAGAATAGTTCTTGTCATCCCATTATAGAAAGGATATTATTAGATTAGAAAGAGTGCAGAAAAGATTTACTAGGATGCTACCGGGACTTGATGGTTTGAGTTATAAGGAGAGGCTGGATAGACTGGGACTTTTTCTTCCCTGGAGTGTAAGAGGCTTAGGGGACGATCTTATAGAGGTCTATAAAAAATAAAAGGACAATCCTTTAAAACAGAGATGAGGAGGAATTTCTTCAGCCAGAGAGTGGTGAATCTGTGGAACTCTTTGCTGCAGAAGGCTGTGGAGGCCGGGTCATTGAGTGTCTTTAAGACAGAGATAGATAGGTTCTTAATTACTAAGGGGATCAGGGGTATGGGGAAAAGGCAGGAGAATGGGGATGAGAAAAGTATCAGCCATGATTGAATGGCGGAGCAGACTCGATGGGCCGAGTAGCCTAATTCTGCTCCTATGTCTTATGGTCTTATGAGGGGCATAGATCAGCTAGATAGTCAACATCTTTTCCCAAAGGTAGGGGTGTCTAAAACTAGAGGGCATAGGTTGAAGGTGAGGGGGAAGAGATACAAAAGGGTCCAGAGGGGCAATTCTTTCACACAGAGGGTGGTGAGTATCTGGAACAAGCTGCCAGAGGTAGTAGTAGAGGTGGGTACAATTTAAAAAGCATTTGGACAGTTACATGGGTAAGATGGGTATAGAGGGATATGGGCCAAACAAGGGCAGCTGGGACTAGCTTAGTGGTTAAAAAGGGCAGCATGGACAAGTTGGGCCGAAGGGCCTGTTTCCCTGCTGTAAACCTCTATGACTCTGAGCTCCGTCATCGAGAGTTGGAGGTTCTCAAAGTTACAGAGGCACTGGGGTTAGGGCCACAGGAGGTCGCCATTGTGTCTTTAACCCCTCGCACTATAGCTGCCTGCGGCTGGACAGGGACCGACCCCCTGGCCGTGGCGAAGCTTAAAACCGCAGCACCCCATCCTGCCCGCCGTTGGGTCTCCGTGGTAACCCGTCTTCTCTTCCCCCCCCCTCCCGCCCCACACCCCTGCCCTGCTCAGGGGTCCACGGTGGCTTTGACGAACACGACATCGTCGGAGACGTGACTGCGCCAGTTGGCGCGCAGTTGGGTGAGGGGGAAGAACTCTGGGCAGCCGCTGGCGACGTTCATGGCATGGGCGGGCCTGCGGAAGGAGGCGGAGTTTACGTCCGGCTTGAAGGCCGACACCACGTCGTGACGTCTGTCACCCTGATCCAGCAGTCGAAAGGTCACCTGGGGGTCAAAGGGAGAAAAGAGAGGTCATCCCGTTTGCTCTCTCGACAGAAAATCTCTGAATTTTTAAAACTCTCCCTCCCTGACCCCCCCACCCACCTGGGTACTTTCTCGGAAGATAGTTGCCCCTTCAGGGGTGGGGGCGATCAAAATGGGCCATGACCGCGAGGCTGGCATTGGAGGAGCGCGGATATCTGGAAGGTTCATGGAGGGAAGGGGAGATTCGGGAGCGAGGCGTTGGAGACCAGGATGTACATTTTGAGGTCGAGGTGTTGCCAGACGGGGAGTCAGCTGACAACGCGGTGATGGGGGAGCGAGGCTCGTCACGAGTTAGATCATGGGCCACAGAAGCCATTGCTAACCAGTGACCCACGTCAGAAACTAGGAGCAGGAGGAGGCCATTCGGTCCTTCCAGCCTGCTCTGTCATTCAACGTGATCATGGCTGATCCTCAACCCCAGACCCCCGCACTCTCTCCATGTCCCTTGACACCTTTAGAGTCTCAAAATCTATCTATTTCCATGTGACTTGGCCTTGCAGCTTTCTCTGGGGGGGGGGATTTCCAAACCCTCCGAGTGAAGGAATTTCTCCTTATCTCAGTCTGTGTCTTGAGACTGTGACCCCATCGAGTCCACACTGACTCCCAGGCAGAGTTTCTCATCCAGGGCCTCTCCCCTGTCCTATCCCCGTAACCCCACACATTTCCCAGAGCTAATTATTCTAACACACACATCTTTGGACACTAAGGGACAATTTAGCACAGCCAATCCACCCTAACCTACACATCTTTGGACTGTGGGAGGAAACCGGAGCACCCGGAGGAAACCCACGCAGACACGCGGAGAATGTGCAGACTCCACACATTGAGACTTATTGTATTGTCGAGTTGGGTTGATTACCTTCTTGCTGAATGGCCACTCCAGAATGGCATCGTATTTCCCCTTCATTATGACCAGGAAGAGGGAGAGGTGGGTGTTTGCTCCCACTCCATCACCATTCAAGTACAGCCGCAAGCAGAGCATGTATCCACTGTGAGATGTGAAGAATGCTTGAAGGGGGAGAAAGATGAGCAGTAAATACTCCATCCAGAGTTACACTCAGATACACTGTTGCACCAATAGGAAGCTTAATACCTTTGGCCTAATTGACCCATCATTACACTTTGACCCTTTTTGTTTTGTGATGATTACATGCCTTTAAGAAAGATATTTTTTCATGTTTATTTGTGCAGGTTTTGTTTTGCAGTTTGCTTTTATTATTGGAACCATTCTACCTGTCTACAGCAGCACCGTGTTGTTGCCGCAGCAGCATAATTGATCATTTTAATCTGAAGGTTCTGTTATTGTGAGTTTTCCCCTGGGATTTTGCAGAGTAGGGCTTGATTTGGTTTGATTACAGGTAAGATGATATGACTGGGTACAGTTAGGCTTTGACAGAGAAGGCAAGGCAGTCTGCTTTTGGGATCTGTAGCGAGAGGTTGCTTTCTTCTATCCCTTGCTCTGTCTGAAGTGGAGACTGGAATTTGCCAAGAAATAAATCTCTTTCTCTGTGATTCTACTGTCTGGAGGTGGAGCTTTCTCTGGAAGTTGCTGCAGGAAAATTTGAAGACAAGTGCCTGTGTGGATCACTCTCCAGAGGTGTTAAAAGGCTGGAAATCTAGCAGCCACGTGAGCATATTTGGTTTTCTCTGATAAATGGTTCTAAAGAAGGGATTTATATCTGTGTGGGGAATATTGCTAAATTGGAACAACAGAGATAGCTAACTGATAAGAATTGTACTTTGTCAAGTTTAAGTATTTTAATTGGTAAAACTTATATGAATTCTTTTTGTTCTTAAATAAAGTTTGTTTTGATAAAAGCTTCCTAGTGGCTCACTGGAATCATACCTGGAGTGAAACACCTTACACTGACCCTAATGCCAAAATCAAATGTAAAAGTTAGGGTGTAGGCGAACTTCATAAAATACCTCGGAGTTTCTGGTCTGGTCCCGAACATTGAGGAACTGAGCGAAGGGTTCATAGCGCAGGACATTGCCCCATGGAGAGAGAAGAAAGCTTGTTGATTGAAAGTGAAAGGGTGTTAGGCATTCCGGCCAAAAAGAAGGCAGCGTAAAACTTCAAAAAGGACATAGACAAGTTGGTGGAGTGGGCAGATCAGTGGCAGATGAAGTTCAATTTGGAGAAGTGTGAGCTGATGCATTTTGATAGGAAGAGCATGGAGAGACAATGTGAAATAAATGGTATCACGCTAAAGGAATCACAGAATCCCTGTAGTGCAGAAAGAGGCCATTCGGTCCATCGGGTTTGTACTGATAACAATCTCATCCAAGTCTTATCCCTGTAATCCTACATATTTACCTCACTTACACTAAGGGGCACTTTACCACGGCCAATCCACCCTAACCTGCACATCTTTGTACTTTTCTCAGTATCTGAGGAGTCGCGAATGGTGCTGAATATTGTGCTGTCATCGGCGGACATTCCCACTCTGACCTTATGATGGAGGGAAGGTCATTGATGAAGCAGTTGAAGATGGCTGGGCCTTGTGAAGAAACTCCTCCTCATCTCAATCTTAAATGGCAGACCACGTGTCCTGAGATTGGTTCTCAAACCCCACCTCCCCCTTCCATGCCCACAGTTGGTGGGTGGTGGGAAACATCGCTCCTGCGTCTACCCTGTCAAGCACTGTAGGAGTTTTGTACTCTTCAGTGAGATCACCTCTCATTCTCCGAAACTCCAGGCCCAGTCTCCTCATCCCCTCCCTCCTGGTCGGAGAGTTCCCACCCTCCCAGGAATCGGTCTGGTGAACTGCTCGCGAGGACTTACGCGGGGAGAAGATGGAGGGAACCCGTCCGTCGACGGCGTCCTGAATCTTGCGAGTGAAGTCGGCGATACGCCAGACAAGCGTGCCGTCGTACGAGGTGTGCTCCAGGATTTCAAGACGCAGCTGGAGATCAGCGATGGCCAAGTCCTTGAGGCAGATCGAGTTCTCATGTTGCTGTATCTGGGGAAGTAAAGAGGTCGCAGTGAGGAGGTGTCAGAATTTTACCATCACAGCCGATTGCCATGGAAACGACAAGCAGGAGGAGGCCATTCGGCCCTTCCAGCCTGCTCCACCATTCATTCTGATCATGGCTGATCATTGAATTCAATATCCTGATCCCCCCCATATCCCTCGATCCCTTTAGCCCCAAGAGCGAAATCTAATTTATTCCTGAAATCACACAATGTTTTGGCCTATTTGACAGTCAGAAGCTTTTTCCCAGGGTGGAAGAGTCAGTTACTAGGGGGCACAGGTTTAAGGTGCGAGGGGCAAGGTTTAAAGGAGATGTACGAGGCAGAGTTTTTACACAGAGGGTGGTGGGTGTCTGGAACTCGTTGCCGGGGGAGGGAGTGGAAGCGGATACGGTAGTGACTTTTAAGGAGCGTCCGGACAAATACATGAATAGGATGGGAATAGAGGGATACGGTCCCCAGAAGGGTAGGGGGTTTTAGTTCAGTCGGGCAGCATGGTCGGTGCAGGCTTGGAGGGCCGAAGGACCTGTTCCTGTGCAGTAATTTTCTTTGTTTTTTGTTCAACTACTTTCTGTGGGAGTGAATTCCACACATTCACCACCCTCTGGGTGAAGAAATTTCTCCTCACCTCAGTTCTAAAAGGCTTACCCCTTATCCTCAAACTATGACCCCGAGTTCTGGACTTCCCCCACCATCGGGAAGATTCTTTCTGAATCTACCCTGTTAGAATTTTATAAGTTCCGACCGCTCCCCACCGCCCGCCCATCCCGACCTCTTGGTTCCTCTGTCCAAGGAAGAGGTGGTCCCCATTATCCCCTCACTACCAAGATGCGGCATGGTAGCACAGTGGTTAGCACTGCTGCTTCACAGCTCCAGGGACCTGGGTTCGATTCCCGGCTCGGGTCACTGTCTGTGTGGAGTTTGCACATTCTCCTCGTGTCTGCGTGGGTTTCCTCCGGGTGCTCCGGTTTCCTCCCACAGTCCAAAGATGTGCGGGTTAGGTTGATTGGCCATGCCAAAAATTGCCCCTTAGTGTCCTGGGATTCATAGGTTAGAGGGATTAGTGGGTAAATATGTAGGGATATGGGGCTAGGGCCTGGGTGGGATTGTGGTCGGTGCAGACTCGATGGGCCAAATGGCCTCTTTCTGTACTGTAGGGTTTCTATGATTTCTAATGCACCACATCAGACTTAGAAGAGCACAGCACAGGAAGAGGCCCTTCAGCCCACCAAGTCTGTGCTGATACAGATGCCTCTCGAATCTAATATTTTCTTGCCTCTACCTGGTCCAGATCCCTCTATTCGCTGCCTATTCATGGATCTATCCAGATGCCTCTTGAAGATTGTTATAGAATCTACTTCTACCACCTCCTCTGGCAGCGCGATCCAGGCATTCACCACCCTCTGCGTGAAAAACCTGCCCCTTACATCTCTTTTAAACTTTCCCCCTCTCACTCTCAACCTGTACCCCCGAGTAAATGACCCTTCGACCCTGGGAAAAAGACTCTGACTATCCACTCTATCCAAGCCTGTCATAATCTTGTAACCCTCTATCAGGTCCCCCCTCATCCTCCGACGCTCCAATGAAAACAATCCAAGTTTGTTCAACCTTTCTTCATAGTCCATATCCTCCAAACCAGGCAACATCCTGGTAAATCTCTTCTGCACCCTTTCCAATATTCAACATCCTTCCAGTAGTGTGGCGACCAGAATTGTACACACTGCTCCAAATGCGGCCTAACCAAAGTCTTATACAGCTGCAGCATGATTTTCCAATTCCTATACTCAACACCCCGATCGATGAAGGCCAGCATGCCATACACCTTCCTGACCACCTTGTCCACCTGAGTTGCCGCCTTCAGGCAGCAAACAGGGAAGGAATGCTGGGTTTTGGGGACAGAGAGACGGGGAGGGTGAGTGGGCTACTTAAGGATGCTAAAGAGCTAGTACAGGCACACGATGGACCGAATGGCCTCCTGGCTGCTGCATCATATTAAAATATGCCCCCTTACATTTTTACCGCTCACAAGATGGCTGACATGAATAAAATGGAGTCCGCCACACCGCGGTGTTTGTTTGGCAGCCCCTGCCCCGAATAAATATTTACCTTGCTCTTCAGCTGTGCTGTGACCTCCTCCTGCTCCTTCAGCGACCTCCCCTGCGCCAGCACGGTGTTCAGCGTCTCCCCCACTTCACGGTTTAGCACTGTGACAATGTTCTCGAAGGTCTGGACTTTCGCCCTCAGCTCCTCCACTGTCCCGTCTCCCCGTGAGACCTTGCCCCCATCCCCCTGGGACACCTTCCCCTCGCCCGTCTCCGCCAGGCCTTCGCTTGACACACAAGCTTGTTTTACCAGGCCCCGCAGACACCCCAGCACGCAGTCCAGGTGATGCTGCAGGCAGGCTTGCTTATGTTCATGGACCTTGTGGCTGGACATCTGTAAAGACACAGCGGAACACAGGAATTAGGAGCAAAAGTCAGCAATCCAGTCAGGCCTGCTCCGCCATCCAATCACATCATGGCTGATCTCTCCCTGGTCCCATCCATTGACTCTGTCTACACTTCCCGCTGCCTCGGGAAAGCAGCCAGCATAATCAAGGACCCCACACAACCCGGACATTCTCTCTTCCACCTTCTTCCATCGGGAAAAAGATACAAAAGTCTGAGGTTATGTACCGACCGACTCAAGAACAGCTTCTTCCCTGCTGCTGTCAGACTTTTGAATGGACCTACCTCGCATTAAGTTGATCTTTCTCTACACCCTACTGTAACACTACATTCTGCACTCTCTCCTTTCCTTCTCTATGAACAGTATGCTTTGTATAGCGCGCAAGAAACAATACTTTTCACTGTATCCCGATACATGTGACAATAATAAGTCAAATCAAAGTTCCCCATCTCCCCGTATCCCTTTTTTAATCAGAAATATATCTACCTCCTTCTTGAAACCATTCATTGATTCAGACTGCACCGCGCGATGGGGCAGCGAGTTCCACAAATTCACCCCCCTCTGTGAGAAGTAGTTCCTCCTCATCTCAGTGTTAAATCTACCGCCTCTCAGCCTGTACCTGTGACCTCTTGTTCTCGATTGTCCCACAGGGGAAACATTTGGTCCACATTTACTCTATCAATCCCTTTTATATCCCTCGATCAGATCCCCTCTCATTCTTCTAAACTCCAGCGAGTACAAACCCAAACTGTTTAATCTCTCCTCATACGTCAACCCGTTCATCCCCGGGATCAGTCTGGTGAACCCCCTCTGAACTGTCTCCGATGCTGCAACATCCTTCCTCAAATAAGGAGACCAAAACTGGACACAATACTCCAGATGTGGCCTCACCAGCTCCAGATGTGGCCTCACCAGCTCCAGATGTGGTCTCACCAACACCCTGTACAATTGCAGCAACATTTCTCTACTTTTATACTCCAGTCCTTTTTGTGCAGTTGAGAGTCAACCACATTGCTGTGGCTCTGGAGTCACATGTAGGCCAGACCAGGTAAGGACGGCAGATTTCCTTCCCTAAAGGACATGAGTGAACCAGATGGGTTTTTCCGACAATCGACAATGGTTTCAAGGTCATCAGTAGATTCTTAATTCCAGATATTTTTTATTGAATTCAAGTTCCACCAGCTGCCGTGGCGGGATTCGAACCCGGGTCCCCAGAACATGAGCTGTGTTTCTGGATTAATAATCTAGTGATTATGCCACTAGGCCATCACCTCCCTCTATTATGGGGCTATGATAACACAGTGGGGGATAGAACCAGAGAAATGATACCACACAGAAGCAGGCCATTCGATCCATCAGGTCCATACCGACCCAAGATACACAGGTACTCTTTCTAATCACAGCTACTGGCCCATAGCCCTGTGGCTTAAGGTGCAGATCCAGGAACTTTTTAAAAAGGGTTTAGGGTCTCTGCCTCCACCACCAACTTGGGCAGTGAATTCCAGACACCCACCACCCTCTGCGTAAAAAACATCTTCCTCATGTCCCTTCTGCTGCCAATCATCTTAAATCTATGTCCCCTGGTTCTAGAATTCTCCGTAAGAAGTCTCAAAACACCAGGTTAAAGTCCAACAGGTGTATTTGGACTTTAACCTGGTGTTGTGAGACTTCTTACTGTGTTTACCCCAGTCCAACGCCGGCATCTCCACATCTAGAATTCTCCACCAAGGGAATCAATTTTATCCTGTCCACATTGTCTCTTCCTCTCAGAATTTTGAACATCTCTGTCAGGTTACCTCTCAGCCTTCTTTGTTCCAAGGAAAATAACCCCAACCTCTCCAATCTCTCCTCACAGCTACACATTTCCAGCCCTGGCAACATTTAAGAAGCATTTAGATGGGCACTTGAAACACCACAGCATACAAGGCTATGGAGCAAGTGCTGGATAATGGGATTAAAATGGATAGGGGCTTGATGGCCGGGCTTACAGGATGGGCCGAAGGGCCTCTTTCTCTGCTGTAAAACTCTATGGGTGGGATTTTATGGCCTCGCTCGAGCTAGACAGGAAATTCCCGCCTGAGGTCAGCGGACATTTCCACTGTCTGCCCCCTCGCCCGCTCCGAATCTGTGGCGGGCAGGGCGGCAAAATTTCGGTGTATGACTCTACCACAGCCGGGGGGGCACAGTTTAATGTCCCCTGGGTTGAACCCATATTCCTTGTGACGGGAGCCCCGTTAACTATAAAGTGTGCTAACTCTGTACCTAAAAGGACACATGGCAGTGCTTCGAGGAAGAGCAAAGCTCCTTCCCGCTGGCGTCCTGGTGCCAACGTTGCTCCCTCAGCCAACATCAACATCGCTGTCTGTGGGATCTACCTGTGCGCAAATTGGCCGCCGGATTTCCGACGCAGCCACAGTGACCGTGCTTCAGGGAAGCACCTCACTGGGTGGGAAATCTCGATGGTTGTGCGAGGTGCTACATGCATGCGCCTTCTTGCCTTCCTCCCTGCCACCCCGCGTTGACCTGCGCTCGCACCCGGCCTCGCACCGTTAGCCCGTTGCAGGACTCACCACCTCGGTGCAGCCGACCACACTGAAGGGGCATTTTAGTTGCTTCTGCTGGCAAGCTGCCTTGTGCTTCTCCTGTAACAACAAGAACCAAGTCTGCGATCACAAATTGGAATTCAGATAAAGGACCGCAAACCCAAGCACATGATCTTTCTGCCCCTCACCCTCCACCTGTCGACCGTCCACAGCAGAGACCCCCCCACCCCCACCCCACCCCCGGTGCAGGCAGAGTCATGAACCCAGCGATCTCGCCCCCGTGTTCCTTTCCAACTCCAGATGGTGCTAACCACTGTACCACAGGGGTGGCAGGTGGCACAGTGGTTAGCACTGCTGCCCCACAGCGCCAGGGACCCGGGTTTGATTCCCGGCTTGGGTCACTGTCTGTGTGGAGTCTGCACATTCTCCCCGTGTCTGCGAGGGTTTCCTCCAGTTGCTCCGGTTCCCTCCCACAGTCCAAAGGTTAAGTGGATTGGCTATGCTAAATTGCCCCTTAATGTCCAAAGATGTGCGGGTTAGGTGGATTGGCCATGCTAAATTGTCCCTTAGTGTCAGAGGGACTAGCAGTGGGTATAGGGTCTGGGTGGGATTATTTTTGGTGCAAGCTTGATGGGCTGAATGGCCTCCTTCTGCACCGTAGGGATTCTATGATTCGATTGCCACTGGGCTATTGTTAAGAACCCGACTGTTGTTAGCTGTGAGTGTATCCCAAATCCCGGAGAGGAAATTTGGAACACTGACTCTTAACTGTTTATTTTGGCAGGTGAGGAAAGAAATGAAAGCTAGCGAGGAAAGTCTAAGTCCTGTTGTAATTGTTCAAATAAAAAACTTTTATGGGCAGCACGGTAGCACAGTGGTTAGCACTGCTGCCTCACAGCGCCAGGGACCCGGGTTCACTGCTGCCTCACAGCGCCAGGGACCCGGGTTCACTGCTGCCTCACAGCGCCAGGGACCCGGGTTCACTGCTGCCTCACAGCGCCAGGGACCCGGGTTCACTGCTGCCTCACAGCGCCAGGGACCCGGGTTCACTGCTGCCTCACAGCGCCAGGGACCCGGGTTCACTGCTGCCTCACAGCGCCAGGGACCCGGGTTCACTGCTGCCTCACAGCGCCAGGGACCCGGGTTCACTGCTGCCTCACAGCGCCAGGGACCCAGGTTCACTGCTGCCTCACAGCGCCAGGGACCCGGGTTCACTGCTGCCTCACAGCGCCAGGGACCCGGGTTCACTGCTCCCTCCCAGCGCCAGGGACCCGGGTTCACTGCTGCCTCACAGCGCCAGGGACCCGGGTTCGATTCCCGGCTTGGGTCACTGTCTGTGTGGAGTCTGTGCATTCTTCCCATGTCTGCGTGGGTTTCCTCCGGGTGCTCCGGATTCCTCTCACAGTCCGAAAGATGTGCTGGTTAGGTGCATTGGCCGTGCTAAA